>NC_092280.1:24877430-25004930 GCF_036320965.1 Panulirus ornatus | reverse complement strand
TTTGACGTTACGTAGGCCTGCGGGTCGCCGCCTGGCACAGCCCGATTGATCCTTGGCCGAGATGTGGAGGAGGTGGTAGAGGCAACGTTAGGTATACGTGAGGGAGAACAGTGCTTTCACGGCAGGGAGAACGGAGGTGTGTGTGTGTGTGTGTGTGTGTGTGTGTGTGTGTGTGTGTGTGTGTGTGTGGAATGGCCTCCTGTATGTTAGGGAAAGTGGGAGTGAGGTTGTATCGGGAACACTGATTGTATGGGAGGTTGAAGTTTGGATGTATGGGGTGTACTGGGTGCTGTGAAGGTGAATGTCAGTGTGCATGGGGAGTGCTGAGTGCCGGAGAGGTGAGAGTCAGGATTTTTGGGGGAGTGCTGAGTGCTGGGGAAGTGAGTGTCAGGGTGTGTGGGGAGTGCTGAGTGCTGGGGAAGTGAGTGTCAGGGTGTGTGGGGAGTGTTGAGTGCTGGGGGAGGTGAGAGTCAGGCTGTATGGGGAGTGCTGAATGTATAGGGAGTTGAGGGTCAGGCTGTATGGGGAGAGGTGAGTGCCGGGGAGGTGAGAGTCAGGGTGTATGGGGAGTGCTGAATGTATGGGGAGGTGAGAGTCAAGCTGTATGGGGAGTGCTGAGTGCCGGGGAGATGTGGGTGAGGGTTCACGTGGTGGGAAACACTGAGTGTGAGAGAAGAGCGGGATGGAGAGTGGCAGGGAGAGGGAGAGGGTCGGTGGGGCCGTGCCAGCTGGTGGAGGAGGAGGAGGAGGAGGATCCTTCCCCCCTCCCCCCCTGGTCGTCTGGCCTTGTGATCGATATTGGTGAGCGGGGGAGGAGCAGTGGGAGGATGATGCCGCTCACTACCGTGTCACCAGGTCGATCTTCTGAAGGTGTGGACAGGCAGAGGCAGAGGCAGGCAGGCCGGAGGAAGAGGAGGAGGAGGAGGAGGAGAAGTAGGGTGGGAGGGAGGGAGCCGTCTGCTGCCGCCAGCCAGCCCTCCCCTCTCCCTCCCTCCCTCACTGCTTCGCTTCATCATCACTCCTGCCTGTCACCTCATCCAGCCAGCCAGTACTGTACCGCCGGCCGTGTCGTGCCACTCCTCCCCACCATCCCCACGCTGCCAAGACGCCTGAATTTCATTCCGTCGTGTTGACGGTGAGCAGGACGGGAGTGTTCCTGTCTCACGGTCATTACTGGATGTGGTCACCAGACGGTCGCGGGGGGAAAAAAGGATACCTACCTCACCCACACATTTTTATATTTGTACACTTACATGGGCAGATAGTTAGCCACTTACATATGTTACATGGACTGCTGTTCTTTCGCTCCCGTGCAAGGCTGACGCATACACAACACCACACAGCTTCCTGTCGTGTATCCTTTGCAATTCATTGTGCAACAGGCTCGAAGTGTCTCACACCCACATGACACCGAAGGCATTGCAAATACGACACATAGATCATATGTCTCCCAATAGGGCCAGGTACGGTAGGGCCAACTCCGATAGGGCCAGGTACGGTAGGGTCTGCTCCGATAGGGCCAACTCCGACGGAGATGAGTCGTCCCGTGTCTACCGTCGTGAGCAGGAAGTGAGGGAGTCAGAACAAGTAGCAGAATCCTGGGACACAGGCGATCATCATCATCATGTCTAGGAAAAGAAGCGTTATAACCTCGGACTAATAATGGCTGATGATCTAACGCTCGAATATATATATATATATATATATATATATATATATATATATATATATATATATATATATATATATATATATGGTATGCTGGATTTTCCTAACCTTCAAGACGAGAGAAGCGACACCCCTGCAAGGTAATTTCTACCTTCCCGACTAGAATGCTGTTGTATGCTGACATCATCCCTCAAGGTGAGCGAGATTGTCGACATGAGGAGTAAGGCGAGGTGCTCCTCAGCCCTGGGCTGAGTCCGTAGATCTGACGGGCGTTGTACTCAGTCGACTGCCGAGACGGGGAGGCCATGTTATCATTTGCATATGGGAAATCCTGGCAGGAATGGTTTCGCGATGTACCGTTGTAGATTGTTTCCCGCTTTCTAGCCACTGCTATTAGCGTTGAAAAGAAAAAGAGAACAACAACGTAAGAACAACAGAAGAGAGTACCGTAAACATCCGGGTACTAAAATTGTTATATACATCGCCTACAGCCATTACCAACACTGGAGAGTGTTTACTGGAAGGATTTGAAAAGGCCCTGGACATGTACTTTTGTATCTTTCTCCTCCTACCATGAGTTTCTCTTGTCTTTCACGGCCTCGTTAGAACCCAGTGTAGTGATCTGTCGCTGTTTGAATTCATTTGTATTCGTCTCCGTTGCACGTATATACAGAGTGCACCAGACCAGTTGCCGTGTAGACATAGTGGGAATGTTTTGTGGTCTCGTACTGAACACCTGAAGATGGCGTTAACGATATTTCGGTTGATGGTTATGATTTGACGCCGATGGCCTTAATAACCCTGGCAGTTCGTTGGCCTGAAGCCCAGCCAGTCAGCCAACCAACCAGACAGCCAACCAGCCAGCCAGCCAAAACAACCAGCTAGTCAACCAGACCAGCTTGGTCGTGAAGGATCTGTAGGCCTCCTTCCTTGACTGTGTAGAGGAAGTAACACGACAGGTGCGTGGTCGGGAGAGACTTCCCGAGCTTGCCTGAGTACGACCACTCGACTCCGTCGTAAGATGTACCTCCCACTTTCCTTCGCCACACACACACACACACGTACGTACGTTCGACGTGGGCGTGAGCTTGCCTGCCTGCCTACCTGCTTGCGGCCGGTGGGGGGCCCTCGTGAGCGGCCAAATTCCCACATAGCGAAGCGACTCTCTGAACTGTTGCTGTCTCTTCTCTTGGTCGGACAGTAACACCATCGACGCTGCGTCAATGGGGAGGGGGTGGCCGGGGCGTGAAGTAACCCTCGCACCGGCAGTGTGTCGCGCCTGCTATCAGTGAGGAGGAGGAGGAGGAGGTGGTGAAGTAGCGATGCTTCCCCTACAATTCTCATCCATCTGTCGCAACTCCTCGGTTCTCCTTTATTTAGTTCGTGTTATCTCGCGGGTCGGATGCGTGATGAAACGTTCTCGTTCGGCCGGCACGTAATGCTGCTGCGACACCACCACCCCTCCCTCCTCCGCGTCGTGTCGTTACCCCCTGTCGCTCTTGGCGTGGCCTGCAAGCATCTCCCCCCCCCCCCTTCCCCCCCGAACAAACGCCACCGTCGCGCTGGGTCAGACTAAACTACTGGGGCAAAATTCGGCGAAAGCTGTGTGAATGGGCCCCGTCACAAGGGGTGCCCCGCCCCTCCTCAACCCCGTTGACCTGTCTTGGGGGCCATGATTAAGAGGACCGCAAAGCACTCTGGTCCACCCCTATGACCTCCGCCTTTGCCTTAGTGGTTTAAGCGGGGAGGTTTTCGACAGTCGTAACCCCGAACCGACTTGGGAGTTTATTGATGGCTTCCCAGCGTGGATGGCGTTGGTGTACCCCGCGGGTGGACGGGCTATTTAGGGGTGCAAGACGGGGCTCGGGACGAAGGATCAGGTTGAATCGTAAATACATACATTCCCAGGGAATGCGCCAGGTGCAACATACTCTCCGTTGACTTCGTGCTGAATAGCAATTTCGTGATATTACCACATCATGGGATTTTTGGCGTTTCCACAGGAGGAGATAGGGGGGGAAAAAAGGGGGGGCTCTGTTCTTCAAGGAGGTGCACTTGCATCCGTGTCCTCTCCCCCATTCCCATTTCCGACGTAGGATGGAGATGCGGTAACCATATGGATCTGTATCGGTGGCCGACCAGACCAGAATGGCCGTGAGAGTTTTAACGCAGATGGGAGAGAGAAATGTAATTCTCTGTAACTCGCTGGAAATAAAAAAAAATGTTCGACACTAACTGTCGACATGATAAGTATGAAAGACTTGCTCATTGACCAAAGCTGTGGTCGGAAACTGTTCTTATTAAACGCCGGGGTCCGAAATTTGTATTTATATTTATACCACCCTCTGCAAGTGTAAGAAATATTATGGACCATCAAAGCGCAGAAACTTAGAATACTTGCTACACCGATGTTTACCATATTTATTATGGACTCCCCTGAGGTAGCGATTAGAGTTTCCGACCGTGACGCATTCACGGGTTCACAGGCTCGAATCCTGGTTACGGCGGTCGGTCCACAGTCAACCCCTAGGGGGCCACGGCTCCACACAGCCTTTCTGGCATAGAGGAGGAACAGAAACTAAGAGACATAGTCAAAGCCGTGGAGGAAGCCGACCATACCTAGGACTCAACGGAAGGCCTTGTAGGCCACCTCGCCACTTACGCCCCTGCTGTTTTCCTCCTCCCTCCCCGTCAAAAAAATAAAAAGCGTATGTAGGTAGAACATTTGCTACTGCTACGTTATGGAGTATCGATGCGTATCCCGATGCTGTTCTTGGCTGGAGCGCGCTGCTGGGTATGTTGTTCCCTTACCCAGTTAGGAGGCAGACTTAAGTCTCCAGTATAAACGTGAGGTACGGGAGGTGGGATGTGTTCCTCCTCCTCCTCCTCCTCCTCCTCCCACCTCGTTCGAACCCCGTGTGTCATGGTGGTTGCAGCAGTCGACTGGTCGGTCGGTCTCGTACAGAGGAAGTACAAAAGTCGTACTGAGAAAGTGGTAGAAAGCCCCCCCCCCCTAGCCCCTTGAAGGCCATGGCGCCTCTCTCTCTCTCTCTCTCTCTCTCTCTCTCTCTCTCTCTCTCTCTCTCTCTCTCTCTCTCTCTCTCTCTCCATGGTAGGGAGCGCTGCCCTGCCTCTGGTGAGCTGTGTGACGCGTCCATCCCCCTCACCGATGGGGGAAGGGATCGGTATTTTAGGAAGGCTAAGGGAGTCATCCCCGGAAGATCTCGACCGCTTCTAAGAACTGCCTGACCCTCCTCCTCCTCCTCCACCTCCTCCTCCTCCTCCTCCTCCTCCTCCTCCTCCCCCATGGGGTGACGCGGCGGCGGTGGTGGTGGTGATGCAAGGAAGCAGCTACTGGTTGCTGCTCTCCTCAGGGAACACCCTTGACCCACCCCTCCCTGACGACGGGACCCGGGAAGTCTTATCCTCGCGGCGTACCAAGTGACACTGGGGGTTTTAAATTCAGCATGAAGAGGAGGCTGCTGGCTGGCTGGCTAGCTGGCTGGTGGCCTCTCTTCGTCAGGTCCTCCTCGTTCGCGTCTTGAAGCATGAGTCGTCAAGGTCCAGGCTGGAGAGTTACGGCCTCGTCCGGGGTTGTTGATGTTACAGCGACCGCAAGGGAGTGATGTCAGGCCTTCATGAACGGCCCGCATGGACGTCACTCGTAGCCCCCCCAACCCCCTTCCCCGAAGGTCATGCGATGATGGCATGACTGTAAGTGCGTGTGTGTGTGTGTGTGTGTGTGTGTGTGTGTGTGTGTGCGTGTGTGTGTGTGTGTGTGTGTGTGTGTGTTTGTGTGTGTGTGTGTGTGACCATCGCTTTGTAAACTGTCATGTGACGGTCCCGGGCGGACATCAAGACGGACCAGTACCCGTCCTGGCAAGTCTGCTTTTAGCCAAGAACCGGACACCGGTGGGTGCTTGTGGGTTCTTGCCTACCGGAGGGGGGAGGGGTGGGGGGGATGAGAGAGAGAGAGAGAGAGAGAGAGAGAGAGAGAGAGAGAGAGAGAGAGAGAGAGAGAGAGAGAGAGAGAGAGTTTGCCTCGTTCGTAGTGCTGTTACATCATTACTATCATCCCAAATCGACGCGCAACCCTGTCTTTCCGATGGCTTTTCGCAGCAGGACCAAGAGGGGGTGGAAAGCAGTATTTGCTGATTGGTGGGGAAGATTAAGCTTATCTCTCCTCCATCTCGGTACGCGCTTATATCACGCTCGAGTCACGGTGGCGAACCCACCCCCTTAGCGTCCGCCACTGCCACGTACAGCATGGAGGGGACCTCCGTCCCCGTGTGTTGCAACGCTCAGCTCATGTTCTCTCGCGGGCGAATAATATGTAAAGGATGTGAAGGGATAAGTTTCGGGCAGTGAGCATATACGTGTGGTCAACGGAAGGCAGGGGAAGGTTCGTGTGTAGTTTGGACGGTCACCTTAACCTAGGAAGAGTAATGGTGGGTCAAGTAAGTAGATTTGCCAACCCTCGTCGTCTTTCTCTCCTCATGCAAGGGCACGCTGGCCTCCTACAGTGGCACAGAGATGAGAGAGAGAGAGAGAGAGAGAGAGAGAGAGAGAGAGAGAGAGAGAGAGAGAGAGAGAGAGAGAATGGATCGGGCGGTGATGTTGGTGGCTGAGGCATCGTGATTGGGTCAACCAATGTTGATCGCTTTGGACCTCTTACCCCCTCTACTTATGTTTCGCTCTTGCCTTGAGTCTGGGTCGTGCTAGATGATGTTTTGCGGAGACAACGCAGTCCTGCGGGCGGCGGGATCCGACAGCCTAATTGAGCGAAGCTAAAACACTACAGGTTTGGTAGGAGACGAACTTGCGAGTGTTGGAGGATCTCCGACGTCATCACAAGGTAGACTTAGTAAGGTAAGGCTATGGGGGGGGGTTTGGTGTGGTGAGACGGAGGGGGTTGAGTGTCGGAGTTCGAGGGGTTGTGGTTCGGTCTTTCCCTATTATACGTAAGCACCTGCATGGCTGGGGGGAAGGAAAGGGTAGGTACGAGAACTCTGGCGATGGTGTCGGTCGTGGCTGAGGCTTTGGTTGGCCAATTCAGAATGAAAGATGCTCTCAGCAATGCGTGGCCAGGATTCGACTTCATGGGAACGTCTGTCTTCACGCACGGCGGGGCCGGCCTGGGGCTTCCCTCCTCGGTAATGGAGTCACGGTCGTGGCGCTGTCCTTTATGATGATGTCTGTGGACCTTGTGTCACTGAACACAGGCCGGTAATCCCACTCCACCCAATTCGCATGCGAATCAGCTGTCGGGTGTCAGTGTGTGTGTGTGTGTGTGTGTGTGTGTGTGTGTGTAGTGGCGGCGGCTGAATTAGCCCTGCGGTTGGAGAACGCTGGCGGCGAGCGTTGCCCTGGGAAGCCAGACTCCGACGTGGTAGCCCGGGCACGCAGCTGTCTGCTCTGTGTCTGTGTGAGTTACAGTGGAGACAAAGATATACGCAGTGGCGGAACTGTGGAGGTTACCCAGTGGATCTCCCCTAACGTGAAAGGTGAAGTAAAGTTGAGTCTGTTGTACGGGAAACGATGTTTTATGTACGAACGACATTCGTGTATGTCGCTATGTGTCCGTTGATCTGCGTATCGTATATTTGGGTTGAGTGTTTCGCCCGGGCGTTCCATCAACGTAGTCGTCAGTATAGATTAACCCCGGTCTTAGCTGTGGCACTACACGGGGCCCCTTCCCCTTTTGTTCTTAATGACCCGTCCTGTCGTGCCTCCTCCTCCTCCTCCTCCCTCATCCACCGTGTGGTTGTGGTGGGCTGTAATGTGGTGGGTGTGTCCCCTCCATCCACAGCGGCGTCGGCGGGAGTGGTGAAAGTCCCGGTTCCTGTGTTGGGAAAGCTCTGCCCGACGCGTCGCCACATTCGAAGCGTCTCGAAAGTCAAGCCAGGGGACGTGGAGGACGCCCCAACACCCCTCCAGTGAAGGAGACACACCACATAAAAAAAGACAACACTCAGGTGTTCAGAGGAGACTTAACATGGGTGATCTGTACTGGACACAGAGACAGACATCATGTATATATCGTAGGAGAAACTGTCGAAGGTTTAGGTTTGGTTGTATCGAGTAAACTGACGCTGTTGCCCCTTCTGAGGAGAGAGATACCAACAAAAGAGAAAAAAAAAAGGCAATGATGATGCTACTCTTTATCAACACTTGCTCTGTCCATAGTGGGATAATGTTGTGTGCCGACACAGCTCTTTGAGGCGGGCGAAATTGTGTCGAGTTAGAAAACAAAAAAAAGAAATTGAATACAGATATCATTCGTTGTGTGTATTGATTCCCCAGAAATCTAAATTGCTAGGGGATTACCGAGATCGCTTAGGTTAATAGCTAGAAGTCAGACGAGCGAGATGTATGCAAAGTAAAACTTGGAAAATCTTGTAAAAGGGGGGAAGGTCTTTGGATATGTCAGTGTTGCCATAAATATAATACGGGATACCATTGCCGTATTCCAAGCCCCCCCCCCCCCCCCCCCCCCCCGAATGTAGTCAGTCGACTAACTCGCTGGATACCAGGAGGCGGGATGGACGACGTACACAGAGATGTCATAAAGAAGTAATTGATATGATATTCGGTTGGTGAATCAGTCTTAGTTAACTCTGGGCACCGCCACCTGTTGCCTACCACACTACTCCCCCCCACACACCCCACCTTCAACCCTCCACACCCGCCGTCAGCGATGAGGACACTCGCTTCACAGATGCAGGGAGGGGCGTTACGAGGAGCCAGCCATCCCCCCCTTGCGTTACGTCCCTTCGTAACATTGTAGCGGACTCTCCGTTCCATCCCCGTCCCAGGCACAGCTCCGTGTAGTACAATAGTTCAGTTTGATGGTAGTTATTCATTAGCCAAGCTATGGGGAGGGAGGGATATATATATTTACGTAAAGCGTCTAGGGGCCGTGGCGTCCAACAGCCTAATTGATCAGACGAGGAACAGCGACAGAGCCGGAGTGGTTGAGGTGAGCTACCACGACGACGATGGTGGACGATGATGATGATGATATTTTGGAGACGTGACGTGGTGCATTGTTACGGTGTTACGGTGATCGTGCGTGACGGAGGCCAGTAGCCATGATGGTGTGTGGTGGGGGTTGGTCGTCCATTTCGTGGCGTCAAGAGGAGGGAGATCAACGTTTGGTTGGTGTGGTTATGCTATGGCGGGGCTTGTCACGGTCCTGGTGGTGTGAGGATGTGGTTGTATGGGGTCAGGTGGTGGTGGGTGAGGGAGGAGGAGGAGGAGAAGGATGCTCTAGAGGACGTGGTTATAGGTGACGTGGTGTCTGATGGTGTTGTGGACATGGATAAGGCAAGGGGTCGTCGTCCCCTCGTGGAAAACATGGCCAAGTGTTTCCCAAGGGCGTGGTCGTGGATGTTGGTCGTGCCTCACTGACGTGGTGGAGGGCATGGTTGGTGTGGGAGATATGGTGGTGGAGGAGGTGGTGGAGAGGAGGGGGGGCATGGTTCTCATGGTAGTGCAGATGGGAGGATAAAAGCTGGTTGCCTGTATGGCTCGAGTATTGATTGCAAGGGCGACCGGGAGTAGCCAGGCTGGTGGTACTGCTCCCTGCTGCCTCCTGCTGCTGCTGGTACTGCTGCCTGCTACTGCTGCTGCTGCTCCCTGCTGCCTGCTGCTGCCTCCTGCTGCTACTGCTGGTAGTGGTGGGTACTGTTCTCAGCTGCTGGCCTCCTGCCGCTGCTGCTGCTAATGCTGTTGGTGGTACTACTTTCTACTTCTGCCTCCTGCTGCTGTGGGTGGAACTGCGCTCTGCCTCCTCCTCCTCCTCCTCTCCTCTTGGGGAACTGCGCTCTGCTGCCTCCTTTTGATTCTGCTACTGCAGGTGCTACTGCGCTCAGCTGCCTCGTGCTACTCCTACTGGCGGTACTGCGCTCTGCTGCCTCCTTTTGATTCTGCTACTGCAGGTGCTACTGCGCTCAGCTGCCTCGTGCTACTCCTACTGGCGGTACTGCGCTCTGCTGCTGTTGTTGTCACCGCCTCGCCCAGCCGTTGTCACCGCCGCAGCCACTGCTGGAAGCCCCTTAAATTCGATGTACACAAAAGCTTTTACACTCGACGGCGCAGGACCCAGCAGCAGCCCCGGCGTTATGTCAGCCTGTCGGAGCCCCAGAAGGGAGGTGATGCATCCCCTCCCATACGGTACTCCACCCATACGTTACACCCATCATACGGTGGACCTCCCATACGTTACACCTGTCATACGGTACACCTCATACGGTGGACCTCCCATGCGTTACACCTGTCATACAGTACACCTCATACGGTGCACCTCCCATTTGGTACACCACCCACACGGTACACCTCCAATACGGTACACCTTTAGTACGGTACGTCTCCCATACGGTACACCTTCCGCAAGTTACACCTCCCGTACGGTACTCCTTCCATATGGTACACCTCCCATGTGGTATACCTCCCATACGGTACACCTCCCGTAAGGTACACCTCCCATGTGATACACCCCCCATACGGTACACCTCTACGGTACACTCACCTCCAACAGACAACCCAAATCACTTACCTCCTCCTCCCCTACCACACCCCAACCTTCCTCGCGCCCACTAACCTAACCTGACCACAGGAGGAGGGAGGAGAGATGTGGGGAGGAAGCCATCAGCGGGGAGCATATCCTCACCTGTCGACCACCAACAACACTTGCTCCTCACAGGTCAAGAGTGGCCGGCCAGTTTGGGCATCTTAAGGAGCTGGATTGCCTCTTGCTGGAGCGGGCGCGGGCGGGCGGGTCGCCGCCGCTGGAAACATGTGGCTCTCGCCTCTTTTAGCAGTCCGTTGCCCCCCCCCCCCTCACTTCCCTTCCCCTCCTTTACCCCTCTTTCCCCGGGAAGGGGAAGGGGGGCTGAACAGATGTGATCAAAAGGGGGGAAATGTCAGAGTGTTAAAGAAATCCCCGCGGGCCCTAATGATGTGTACGTCTGTTGTGACCGGCGTTGTAACGGGTAAACAGAACGGTGTAATGGGTTGATAGAATTATGATGCAACGGGGGGGTAAACAGAAAACGGCGTAGTGTGACGGGTAACAGAGGAGGCTGTAACGTAATGGGTAACAGAAACAGGATGTTATAACGTAACTAGAAACGGTGTAATGTAACTGGTGCACAGGATCGGTATGATAGAAAACAGAAACGATACGATGTAACACGTAAACAAAAACGGCATTATATAATGGGTTAACAAAATTATGATGTAACGGGTAAACAGGAACGGCATAATGCAGCGGGTAAACAGAAACATGTTATGACTGGTAAACATAAACAGTATAATATAACGGGTAAACAAACGGTTTTGATGTAACGGGTAAACAGAGACGGTATGATTCCGATTTCGCCATTTCCTGCGTTAGCGAGGTAGCGCTAAGAACAGAGGACTGAGCCTCAGAGGGAATGTGGGGGTTAATATGTAGTCAGTATGTAGGATACGAACCTCCCAAGACCGATGGTGGGAGACCTTCAAGCGAAGTGTGACGGACTGCTGTTACGGTGGTGACGGGTTCGCTGCTCCTCTCGCGCACACCCGAGACCTGGTGGTGTGGCGGGGTAGACGACCAAGCGAAGACCACATGGGAACCCCCGTGGGAGAACCTCACTCCCCCAGGGGGTGACAGTGAGAGCATCGCGAGTGCGTGAGATGATGACTCGGCCCCGTGTTATTGTGGTGAGTGGTAAGTGCTTACGTTCACGGCGGATGGAAGGGATGGGTGCCAGCGTGCGCTCCACCTCTCTCTCTCTCTCTCTCTCTCTCTCTCTCTCTCTCTCTCTCTCTCTCTCTCTCTCTCTCTCTCTCTCTCTCTCTCTCCCAAACCTTCCGCTTAGTGACTGAGGGATCCCTGTGCTTGAGGGCTGGCCCAGGCCCACCCGTCCCGGCAGACAGGGCCTTCCTCCTCCCTCCCGCACTGCAGGGCTGGTGTGCCTCGGGGCTGTATGGGCGGCCAGTGTTGACTTTGGGCCACGTCGATGGCGAGAGCCGTGAGCGCCCACTGGACTGATCCCCTTTTTGTGCAGGATGGCGGCCCAGCATGACCCCATAGTGTCGACGCAGAGCCACAGGCAGCGAAAGGTCCCAGATCTGGTAAATACGTCGGGGAAGCATCTTTAACACACACACGCACAGTGACGCCTTTGAAAACCTCAACCTCCCGCCCACAACTGTAAGCTCCCCCAGACTGTTCTCTGCAACGCCAGACGTGTCGACTTGACCTGTGCCGTACGAAGGTGTCTCAGAGGCTCAGCCACCCAAAGCCTGGCGTGAGCGAGGGGGCCAACGGCGGCAGACGGGGTGGTCTGAAACCCAACTGGGCAGGGTAGAAGACCACAGGGACCATCGTAAAGTAATGGTTGAGGTCACGTGAGGTGCGGGGGACACATTCCCCGTGTGTGTGTGTGTGTGTGTGTGTGTGTGTGTGTTGGCGGTGCCACACACACACACACCTGGTATGCTACGTGTGTGGTAGTGCGGCAGACGTGAGTGTGTGTGTGTGTGTGTGTGTGTGTGTGTGTGTGTGTGTGGGCTCAGGGGCTCACCAGTGAGGGAGTGTGTGGTGGTGGTGGTGATGGTGGAGGTCTATTCCTTCAGCAGGGGTCGTGGTTGGTAATCCGTCGTTGGTGGGAGGGGTCGTAGTCTCCTCTAGCAGGGACCGTGGTAATCGCCCTCGTCTGGTGTGAACCACGACTCCTCCTCCAGCAGGGTTCGTGGTGGTGTGGTAGTCCCCTCCTCCCTCCACCAGCTCTAGTGCCCCCCACCCTCCCCCCACCAGGTCTCGTAGCCCCACCACCACCACCCCTACTATCCCTCCTTCCTGACGACCCCAAAAAGCACACAGCATTGCCAGCTTATTAAGTGATACGTCTGTGGAAAAGGTGAAATGTGTAATTGATATATATATATATATATATATATATATATATATATATATATATATATATATATATATATATATATATATATATACACACACACACACACGTATATCTTTTTTATTCATTTTGGTGCGTGGGTTAAGAGGGGTTCCAGTTAGCATACAAGTGGGAGAATGTTTCAGAGGGGCACATTAACACGGCCGACTCCCACGGAGATGTTAATTAATGTTTGGCGAGGAGGTGCAGTAATGGTAATAAAGAGGAGGGGACGCGGAGTGGCCAGGGAGGGAGAGAGAGTGTGGGGGGGTGTTTAGGGAACGGGGAGATAGTACCGGGTCGGGGGGAGCGGGGAGCCGAAGAACAGGGGACAGGAGGGTAAGAGAGAGAGGGGCGGAGGGAGGGAGGATAGGGGAGAGGAGAAGGAAGAAGATCGAGGGGGGTGATTATTAGGAGTGAGGGAGGGGGGGAGGGAGAGTCGCGGCGGGGTGAGAGAGAGAGAGAGAGAGAGAGAGAGAGAGAGAGAGAGAGAGAGAGAGAGAGAGAGAGAGAGAGGTGCAGAAGAGGGTGTGTCAGTCACAGTAGAGAGAAAGCAAGTCTGTCAAGATGATTTGGAAGACGCCTCGAGGAGGACACCCCGAGGAAGACATCCTGAGGAGGACGCCCCGAAGAGAACACCCCAATGAGGAGGACACCCCGAGGAAGACTCAGAGGAAGACATTCCGAGGAAGACACCCCAAGGAGGAAACTCCGAGGAAGATACCCCGAGGAAGACACCCCAATGAGGACACCCCGAGGAAGACACCCCGAAGAAGACACCCCGAGGAGGACACCCCGAGGAAGACACCCCAATGAGGACACCCCGAGGAGGACACCCCGAGGAAGACACCCCCGACCCTAATGCACGCGTCATCCGTAAAGGAACCCCCCCCCCCCGACTAGACGAGACACAGATAATGATTAAAGAATAGAAATTTACTCCCACAACCCATTCATATATAGAATCCAGGCCAAGGACTTGTAAGTACCAGTGGCCCACTGAGGAGAGGAGAGGAGGACCGCCCCACACACACACACACACACACATACGCACACGCACGAATGGCAGCTAGAGAGAGAGAGAGAGAGAGAGAGAGAGAGAGAGAGAGAGAGAGAGAGAGAGGAGGGTCTGAGCGAGGCACTAAAGCAGCAGTGAGAATCACTGTTCATTGAGCCAACACTTCAACCCTTAAAGATCAACGGTTACCCGGACGCCGTCTTCTGTCGTCGTCGTCGTCGTCGTCGTCCTCCTCCTCCTCCTCCTCCTCCTCCTCCTCCTCCTCCTCCTCCTCTCCTCCTCCTCCTCCTCCTTCTCCTCCTCTACCTCTTCTTCCTCCTCTTCCTCGTCAGCGCTTAACGTTACACGGAACGGATTTTCGTGGTCGCATTACGTCGACGAGAGAGAAGAGAGAGAGAGAGAGGGGCAGAGGCGATCGCCACGACGCCCTCTCCCCCCACCAGACGTACTATACAACCCCTGTACACTGTGATGCTCATTGTGTTCTGACGTCACCTCTCCAGGCTAGCGGGCCGGATTTGACGAGTTAGAATGTAAACAAGAGATCGTACACCGTCCTCTATCGACACCATAAGGGAAAAAAAAAAAGATATTGTGTAAACATCCCGAGGGGGAGGGGGGGAAGGTGTGGGTTAGGAGGGCCAGGGAGGTTGATCAGATTAGAGGTGGCGAGTACGAGGAGCATTCTGAAGGTGGAGAACCTCAGAAATCTCTCCCTCAATTAATCGATTGAGATCTGCCAGTTTGTAGCTCGCGGGGGCTGGCTGGCTGGTCGCGGAGGTGTAGGCGTGTGCGGTACGCTGTCTCAAAACAGTCCGACTGATCGGAGAAGCAAGGGGTGATGTTAAAGGTCCCGCCAGATGGAGATGTGAGAGGAGAGGGGGGTGTGTGTGCCGCTACTGACATGCACTGCAACCTCCCACCTCCCACACACACACACACACACACACACACACACCGAGCCCCCTCGTCTCCACGACCAGCTTGAGGAATACGTAAAGTGATTGAGGTGGAAGGGGAGAGTGGGAGATGGTGGAAAGGGAGAGTGGGAGATGGTGGAAAGGGAGAGTGGGAGATGGTGGAAGGGGTGTGTGGGATACAAGATATGGAAGGCACGGGATATGCGTCGGTCGGAAGTAGATAGGAGAGGGTGGCCCGTTTGTTGGTGTTAGGGGGGGGAGGGTTGATGGGCCTCATGAAGACCGATTTTAAGGGAGGATGGAGGGAGGCAAGATAGAGGGGGAGGGAGAGGGTGGGTGAGTAAGAAACAAACAGGATGAGAGTAAGTGGGGAGGTGGGTGAACCTACAGGAGTGGTGGCGGGGTCAACGTGACGCAGAGATGAGGTGGGAAAAAATAGGGGGGTGGGGGATTGAAATTGAGGATGTAATGAGGAGAGTGGATGACGAGGACAGCCGTGCGGATGGACGAGGAAGAGAGACGAATGAAACCTCTGCGACCGTTCGGGGTCGACGAAGGAGGAGGAAGGGAGCCATCGGCACGGGATGCACGGGTGGAGAGATGAAGGAAGGAAGACGTTGGTGGACACGGGAAGAATGGCGGGGAGTCTAGCTTGGGGTGTGGTGGTGGTGGTGGTGGCGAGTGTTGCAGGGGGAGGCTAGTGATGGAAGGAGGGAGGGAGGTGGTTGGCTGCGGCGGCGGGAGCCACTTGCGGTGGGTTCACAGCAAAGGTGAGATAGGGTGCGGGATGCGGAAGGGGAAATGTGATAGTGGGGAGTAGGGGTTGGTGGGGGAGGGGATAGATGGAACAGCGAGGGAGGGGAGGATATCAGGCGGGAGAACAACGTTAGCGGGAGGAGGAGGGGGAGGCAAGCAGCGGGCGGCCAGAGGAGGAAATTACCAGGACGCAGAGAGGAGGGGGGACGCCGCTACGCCGGTGGTCATACCACAGTGGTGGTGTGGTGTACGGGGGCCCACTGTGGCAGAGAGGGGGGAAAAGACCTCGCTAAGAGGGGACTGGGGGGTTTGGTGATGTGGCCCCCAGTGTGGTGAAGTGGTAGGCATGAACTGTGTGGCTCACGGTGGGTGTCGTCAGCAGTGAGGGAGGGGGTGAGTGAGGGAGGAAGGGAGACTGTGGGTGTGTGTGTGTGTGTGGAGGTCGCCAGGTACACGGGGGCGTCACGGCCTCCAGTACTAACTATAAGTGGTGCTCCGCCCGCACCTCTCTCTCTCTCTCTCTCTCTCTCTCTCTCTCTCTCTCTCTCTCTCTCTCTCTCTCTCTCTCTCTCTCTCTCTCGTTGTGGTGGTCGGTATTAACTGTATGCCTGGGGGTGTGCGGCCGTGCGTGCGTTCATGTGTGTGTGTGTGTGTGTGTGTGTGTGTGTGTGTGTGTGTGTGTGTGTGTATGTGTGTGTGTGTGTGTGTGTGTACACAGCGAGTGGATGTGCATAGCGTGCGTACGTGACCGTGTGTGTCTTCGTGTGTATCTTTATATGTGTGGGTGTTTATATGTCTATATCTATCTGTATATATATATATATATATATATATATATATATATATATATATATATATATATATATATATATATATATATATGCGAAGACGGATGAGATACAACGAGGTCCTTCTCCCCCTTTGTTATGTCGTGGGATGGGCAGTATAGTTTGGCGGGATGGGGAGTATTTGCTGCGCATGTTTGTGGTTTATGATGGTGTTTTTTTTTTTTTTTTTTTTTTTTTTTTTTTTCCAAAAGAGGGAACAGAGAAGGGGGCCAGGTGAGGGTATTCCCTCAAGGGCCCAGTCCTCTGTTCTTAACGCTACCTCGCTATCGCGGGAAATGGCGAATAGTATAAAAAAAAAAAAAATATATATATATATATATATATATATATATATATATATATATATATATATATATATATATATATATCAGTGTCAACGGCATTCCCATGCACTCTGCTGCTGCTGCCGCCTAAATAAACTCCAACTCCCTCCCTTTTCCTCCTCCTACTAATCCTGCTGCTGCTAATGTTGTTGCTGCTGCTGATGATGATGCACGAGGCAAACATGCAGTGACAAGACAGTCGTACAACGGGAGCAACAAGACGTAGATGAAGTATTAAGAAGAGAAGCCAAGCAGTCAGTCAGTCAGTCAGACAGTCAGTCAGTCAGTCAGTCAGACAATGATACATCGAGAAGTTTTTTGATGCTGCCACAGGGCTGGAAATCCTCTCCTCTCGTTTTTTTTTTTTAATTTTCCAAGGGAAGGGACGGAGGGGGGGCCCAGGTGAGGATATTCCCTCAAAGGTCCAGTCCTCTGTTCTTAACGCAACCTCGCTAATGCGGGAAGTGGCGACTGGTATGAAAGAAAGAAATATATCAGTGTGTACAGGAGGGGGTGTGGGGGGGGGGGGAACTGTTTGTAAACACTGCTCGGTCATCCGTTAGTTCTGCAGTTTGTAAAACGTTGATGATTTACTGTATGTTTGTAAACGCTGGGCAGAAGACGGTCCCGTGTTAGTATAGCGAGATATGGTAAAGGGTATAGCGAGGAGTGATGAGTTATAGCATCTCATTTATGGTTAGGAATGATGAAGTATAGCGAGCCTTGATGGTGTATAGCCTGGATATATTGAGGTATAGCTTGGTATTGTAATACACGGTGAGGTAATGATAGGATATAGCTAGAGCGTCTTAAGGTATAGCGAGCATTGTATAGCGTATGACGAGGGCAGAGATAGGATATAGCGAGGGCGTAGTAAGGTATAGCGAGTATTGTATAGCGTATGGCGAGGGCAGAGATAGGATATAGCGAGAGCGTCGTAAGGTATAGCGAGCATTGTATAGCGTATGACGAGGGCAGAGATAGGATATAGCGAGGGCGTAGTAAGGTATAGCGAGAAAAAATGTATAGCGTATAATGAGGGCAGAGTAAGGTATAGCGAGTTGCTACGATTTATAGCGAGGTATGATATAACGTATAGCATCATAAAGTTTAGCGAATTCTAGTAATGTATAGCGACGCACCGTGATGTATAGCAGGGTAAAGGCTTACCACGTATAGCGAATATAAGAGTACAGCGAGGCGGCTATGAACGGAAGTATACGGTATTGGCTGCCATGCTGATATAATTGGGATGACGATATGTTTAGTGGATGCGATGCAGTAAGATGCAAGTAGGGATGATACGCGAGTAAGAAAATGTGGCTAATGATAAGATAAGGTGATAAGGGCGACATTAATTTGGGTTACTGTCACGAACGATGAGTTGGCGACCGTCGGGCGAGTGTGTGGTGGGGTGCGAGGGAGTCTGTTGGGGGTCTGGAGTGAGTGTGTTCGAGTAGGGGTGGTGTATGGTAGGGGCGGGGTGAATATGCTAGGGATGGGGTGAGCATGATGGGTTAGGGATGAGTATCTTTGGGGTGGGGTGAGTATGTTTGGGGTGGGGTGAGTATGTTAAGGGTTGGGTGTGTGTGTGTGTGTGTGTGTGTGTGTGTTAGGGGTGATGTGAGTATGTTTGGGGTAAGTTGAGTATGTTAGGGGGTGGGGTGAGTGTGTTAGGAGTAGGAGGAAGTATGTTAGGCACAAAAGGAAGTTTGTAGGCTTGGGAGGGGAGTGTGTGTGTGTGTGTTGGGGTGAGTGAGTATGTTGGGGGTAACTTTGAAGGGAGTCGTATGTTAAGGGAGGTTGGGGATGGGGGGGGGGAGATGTTGACAGAGAGGGGTGGGGGGGGAGTGGTTGGCCACCTGTTGTGCATACCTGGCGTGGTTCATTACTAGTAGTATTGCCCAGTAGCCAGATGGCGTGGACCCCAGGTGCGCTCGCAGTCCTGGTGGTGGTACTTGGCTGATAGCGCCGTAGTGGTGTTGGTGCTGACGTATGTGGCATACAGTGTTGCCACATCAGGGGGCGGTGCTACATAGCGATGCAGATATTCTCTTTGTACACTTTGTTATGAGTCAGTATCTCCATGGACGGGTATATATATATATATATATATATATATATATATATATATATATATATATATATATATATATATATATTCTTAGCCATTTGTAAGCCATGCCTGACCCGGCCCATGTAGGCTGGTAGCCTACAAAATACATATTCCCTTAAATTATTATTGTATTGCTATTTGAAACGCCTTTGTGAAATTAAATTTTATTATCATTATTATTATTATTATTATTATTATTATTATTATTATTATTATTATTATTATTATCATTATTATTATTATTATTTGTTCATAGATACATTTATTGATTGGCTTCTTGAGAGACACGAAGGTATGTCTTGCCTCATCTCTCACGTCCAGAGAGATGCCACAGGAAGAATAGAAAACGTGCAGTTGTGTGTGTGTGTGTGTGCTCACCTGGCCCCAGACGGAACTGCGGGGGTAGAGTCGTGTCGTGTCCCCCCCCCCCCAACAACCAGAGTTGTGGACGCGGTGTGGGGGCAGGTGGTGGTGGTGTGTGTGGGGAGGGGGCAGCCCTGTCATGCATTATGTATGGTGTAGGAAGGCCAGTTAAAGACCACTATAAATGTTAGATTAGGAATGAATATCAGCAGGGAAGGTATGCCCAGAGGGTTCTTGGGTGTGGTGTTGTAGTGCACAGCTGGTGTGTGGAGGAGGAGGAGGAGGTGGTGGTGAGAGAGTAGTAGTGGAAGGGAGAGGCAAACTGGGTTGGAGAAGGCTGTGTGGAGGTGGTGATGGTGGTGAGAGTGTGGGTGGTGGTAGGAGAGAGACAAACTGTGGTGGAGAAGGCTGTATGGATGTGGTGGTGGTGAGGGAGAAGGAAACTGTGGTGGAGAAGGCTGTGTGGAGGTAGTGTTGGTGGTGGTGAGTAGCGGTGGTGCGAGGCAAACTGTAGTGGAGAAGGTCGTCACGGATGTGGTGGTGAGTACAACAAGTCCCATTAGCTTCCGTGTTTTACCATATGCTGCTTTAGGGGTTTGTTTCTAACCCCCTCTCCGCCCCACACCCCTTCCTTAGTGCCCGGTGTGGGGCAGATCTGTACTGTACCACTGATCAGTCAAGCTGCTTGAGGTGTCAAGGGGAGCAGTGGTGGTAGAATCAAGCCTCCACAACCGACATAAGACACACACACACACACACACACACACACACACACACACACACACACACGTGGCAAGGTGTCGTGGGCACGTGGTTGAAGAACCCTCCCCCCCTACTCCCCCTTCCTTTACAGACACACACACCCATAAGTGGCTGGGAACCCCTTTCTCAACCCATCCCCCCCCTCCTCCTCCTCCTCTCCCACATCTATAGGTAGATGGGATCTCAACCTCCCCCCTCCCCCCCTTCCCTCCCTCTCCCGTCCCATATATACCTGGCTGGTTGGGGGGGGGGGGGGGGGTTGAGCGGCTGGCTGCCGTTCAGGGTTGACTGGCTTCAACCCCTTCAAGCAGGAGGGAGGAGGAGGAGGCCACACGCCCCTCTCCCATTCAATGTATGACTAAACCTCCTCCTCCTCCTCCTCCTCCTCCCCCTATCCTGCCGTACACGTCCGTCGTACATCCTTGTAAGTGATTTACTGCGGCTTGTTGCGACGATAATGTTATATTTATGAGCGGTTGACTTGAACGACGGGTAACTTGAGTTTATTGCAGAGGCTCAGTGATCGGCAGCGAAGCTGTAACGAGCAAATCAGGGAGTTCCGGATAATGGCACCGTTAGTGACGACCTGCCGTTGTCAATAAAGTTTGATAACAAAGACGAGGAGGCTTCCAATAAAGCACGGGCGTTGGTCAAACGCCAGTAAAGAATAACGAGATGCACATGACCTACACAGGTCGGTCACCCGGACTTCACCTGAGTGAGTGTCAGATGCGCCAATAAAGGAACAGTCGAAGGGGGAAGGCGAAGAACTAACCTTCCTCCCCTTGTGTCCCAGGACGTATAAAGATGGACGAGGGAGGCTTGAGGCGGAGGAAGCGTGGCACCTTAGCCAAGGTGGTAGTGAGGTGTCGGCCAGACGGCGAAGTCCAGACACCCAGCGGAAAGGGGAAGGACGAGGTGACCACGAGGGACGGACGTGTGTGGAGAAGCGACGCTGTCGGAGACGACGGAATGGGAAGCGAAGGCGATGGCGAAGGAGTGGAACGGAGGAGATTGATAGCCAAAAGGAGGAAAAGGGAAGGAATGGTGGTGGTGGAAGGCAGGAAAGAAGAGGAGGAAAGCGTAGGTGATTCGCCAGGGTGGTGGAGAGAAGAGAGGGAAGCGGGAGGTGGTGACGCAAGGAGCACGGCAGGTGGAGCAGCGAGGACCAGACGAACCCGTACCCAGACTAGGGCTCCGGCAGACGGTGGCGGCGGCCCAGGCCCCACCCTCACACCACCACACAAGGAGGAGAAAAGGAGGAGGAAAGGCAATGCCACAGGTGACACAGTGACCAGGTCGGCCCAGAGAACTGCAGGTGGAAGGAACAGGACACGAGGGAGTGGCCGGAGGTCATTTGCCAAGCAAAACGGCGACGATTGTGAGGCCTCTCCCTACAGGCACCACGCGCCGCGGCCCTCGCCATACACAGCCGTGTGTGGCACAGCGACCACACACTGCTGGCGGGACACGTGGGGCCACGCTGATCCCAGACAGACGCGCCTCACAAAGACCCGGTGCAGGAGGAGGGTCTACTCACAACCCAACCCCTCACATTCCTGTGCGAGTGTTGCTGTGGGAGGAGCGCAGGAGACAGGCCCGAGAACCAAGACCACCTCCTCCCAGACTGGAGACGCTGCAGTGGGCGACGACGGGCGAGGGACACCGACCACGAGCCTTGAGAAAATAGCAACAGCCTACGAAGAAGGCGCTGTCGAGACAGCAGCAGCACCGCAGGAGGAGCTGGTGAGGAAGGCCCCAGCCGCCTCCTCCTCAGCGAAACCATTGAAGGGAATCTGCAGGTTGCCTGGAGTCCCCTCGACAGGCGGGAGGGGCAAGAAGAGAGTCAGATTGTGAGTGAGGACGCCCCCGGCAGGCATGTGTCTGTGTGTGTGTGTGGTGTTCATGCTAATGGTATGTTGTAGGGTTGGAATGGTTTCTGTGGCTGTGCCCCATGATGTATGTTGGTACTGGATTCCATTGTGTATGTAATAATATTCGACAACCTCGCGTAACTGATTGATTGTTCTGAACACTTAGATTTCCATGTGGTGAGCGCCACGCGCTACCCCAATTTAATCGCAAAATCTAAGGAAACAAAGAGATGGGGTTCTATGATTGCAGAACTCTCTCACCATACTGTTGAAATTGATGGTGTATTCACACACACACACACACACACACACACACACACACACACACACACGGGCTTCTCTGCTGTGTTGGTTAGCGTCGCTGACCATAATTCGCGCACGGGCCCGCCCGGGTTCGAATCCTGGACGCGGCAATCGGTTCACAGGCAATCCCAGTTGTTCATCCTCCTTCGGGGGCTGCTCGACAAATGGGGACCTGTCAGGTGTACTTGTGTGTGTGTGTGTGTGTGTGTGTGTGTGTACACCCACAGGTGTAAAGACATGGCACACATATACGAAGTTAAGAGACGTGGTAACACGAGTGTGAAACTCTCTCCCCTTAACACGCACACATAGCAAGGGTAATTGCACACGCATGCGTCCATATTCCCATTCCAAAAGCAAAACAAAACAGAACAAAAAAATATGAATAGTATTACGAGTCATTAATCTTCACTTTTAACTAGTTTTACGCTTCATAACTCGTGTGGTTTAGTAGTAGTACTGTGTATGTGCAAAACTGACCGCTAACATTTAGCTGCTTCATTCTTTTTTTTTTTTTTTTTTTTTTAGACAACTGGCCGCTAACATTTAGCAGGTTTTGTTTTTAGACAACTGACCGCTAACATTTAGCAGGTATTGTTTTTTAGACAACTGACCGCTAACATTTAGCAGGTATTGTTTTTTAGACAACTGACCGCTAACATTTAGCAGGTATTGTTTTTTAGACAACTGACCGCTAACATTTAGCAGGTTTTGTTTTTAGACAACTGGCCGCTAACATTTAGCTTGTCTTGTATATAGGAAATTGACCGCTAACATCTAGCTTGTCTTGTGTTTAGGAAACTGACCGCTAACATCCAGCTTGTTTATTTTCATTTTTTGGAAAACTGACCGCTAACATTTAGCAGATTTTATTATTTTTTCATAGTTTTTTCTCATATGTGTTTTTGTTTTTAGAAACCTGACCTTTAACATTTGGTAGATCACTTAGAAAACTGTCCCGTTATCTTTTGGTCGATTATATGAATTAGAAAACAATTCCTCTATCTTTTGGTAGATTATATAATTATAAAACAATATATATATATATATATATATATATATATATATATATATATATATATATATATATATATATATATATATATATTGATATAGAAAACGGAGCCGCCCGGCCCGGCCCCCCTGTGAACGTGTCGCTGGTTGGTTGGTTACCTCACATTGTCACGCCTGATGATGGAACACCTCGACAGTGTGGGATGTGTGGAGAGGAATTTATTGTGTTCCCGGCGGATTAACAGCCAGACTTTGAGCGGTCACGTTCACTTACGATATTTATTTTAGGTCTTGAAGTGGGGGATTAGGTGTGGTTGATACACACACACACACACACACACACACACACGGAAGCGGGGCGGTGGTCCCCTGCTGTGTTCTGCAGACGAGATTTTAAGGTCCCTTGGGCACAGCGGTGCGTTTATTCCAATGAGAGCGACGGTACGATTCTTTTGAGCGCGACGGTACGATTACTTTGTATACGACGGTACGATTACCTTGAGCGCGACGGTACGATTACTTTGTATACGACGGTACGACTACCTTGAGCGCGACGGTACGATTACTTTGTACACGACGGTACGATTACCTTGAGCGCGACAGTACGATTACTTTGTACACGACGGTACGATTACCTTGAGCGCGACGGTACGATTACTTTGAGAACAAGGGTACGATTCTTTATGAACATTAGGGTTATTCATTTCATCGTTATAAATTGATTGTACATGTGAGGTAGATCCATTTACCTGTTTGCTGCCGCACGCACGCCCCCCACGCCCCCCGCCCACGCCCCCTCTTGCGCTGCGATAAGTAGTAATGAAGTTTCCTCACGGCCTGTGATCGCCCAGTCTGTCCCCCGCGGCCCAGGCATCCAGATGGAGGTTTACTTGTCTGTATAGTGATGGAAAGCGGACGTAGCTGTCTCTTTGTGATTCCTACTCCTAATGAACACGACGGTACCGATCCTTGAACACGACGGTACCGATCCTTGAACACGACGGTACGACACCTTCATCACGACGGTACGACACCTTGAACACGACGGTACGATCCTTGAATACGATGATACGATCCTTGAACACGATGGTACGATCCTTGAGCACGACGGTACGATCCTTGAACACGACGGTACGATCCTTGAACACGACGTTACGGTCCTTGAATACGACGGTACGATCCTTGAACACGATGATACGATCCTTGAACACGACGGTACGATCCTTGTACACGACGGTACGATCCTTGAATACGACGGTACGATCCTTGAACACGACGGTACCGATCCTTGAACACGACGGTACCGTTCCATGAACATGACGGTACGATCCCTTGAACACGACGGTACGATCCTTGAACACATCGATACGACACCTTGATCACGACGGTATGACACTTTGAACTCGACGGTACGATCCTTAAGCACGACGGTACGATCCTTGAGCACGACGGTACGACACCTTGATCACGACGGTACGATCCTTGAACACAACGGTACCGTACCCTATCTGTGCTGTTCAGTACACCGCCAGCTTTCATGGCCTGTAATTAGTTCTTGTTTGGTTACTGTATTGCATTGATTACTTCGCTGTACTGATTACACAGCTGTACTGCACTGATTACTGTACTTTACTGATTACTGAGTCGCCGTTGCCCTCCGCGTGTGGGGAGGGGAAGCCATGTGTGGCTCCTGTTGACTCACGCCACATCCAGATGTGTACAGAAATGCCGGGTGTGTAAGTAGTACCCCCCCCCCCGCTCCCCATCACCACCTGTGTACATACCATCCCTACACCAGCTAGGCGGTAGCAACAACCCCCCCCCCCAACACACACACACACACACACACACACACACACACACACACACACCTTACACCCCCACCTCTCTGACCCTCACACAGTAAACTTTCCTAAACCATTTAGTATAAGTGGTATTTCGATTTTATGGGTTTTGGGGAATCCAATTGAATGTAGCGAGAGCGAGCCAAGCTATTTAGTACTTTAAGACAAGAAGTATTGATACGGAGGCAAGTATTGTGTGTGTGTGTGTGTGTGTGTGTGTGTGTGTGTGTGTGTGTGTGTGTGCAGAACAGCGCAGCTCCATGGTAGTAGGCCTAGTCGTACGGGAAGCTTCTATGGTTGCGGTGTAGGTCGGATCCGTGGCGTGACAGCACAAGGCGTGACCCGTTCCGTTTTCTTATATAATGCTGATAAGGAATGTAGGTCAGGCGGTCTGTGATTGAGATTTGCATATTTCGTCACAACGTTGACGCGCAAGACGGAGGGGGTGGGTGGAGTTGATGCCAACAGGTGGAGAGGTGTTGTGTCTGGGGGATGCGATCAGTGGTGGCGTCACAGTTTTGGTCCCCCTTGTCTAGAGGGCGTGGGTCTGTGGGTGTAGGAGGTCGGGGAGGTGTTGGGTGTAGGTGTGGTGGGATGTAGGTGCGGCGGCGTGGTGAGGAGGGGTGCTTGGGTGGGGGGTTAGGGTGTATGGGAGGGAGGAGGCGTGGGTGCAGGAGCGGGTGTGGCGTGGCGGAGTCGGTCGGTATGTTGGCCACGGCGGGGTAGGGGGCAACTGCTGACGCTGCACATTCCCTGGCTAGGATTACCACGACGCCTGCCGCTGCCATCACCAGGGTGCTCGCCACCGCTACCGCCGCCATGACCCACCACTAAGTCACTACCACCACCGCTGGCTGCCACTACCCCATCTCCACCACCACCACCAACACCACCACTACCACATCCCCCGTTCCCCCTAGCAGTACCACACAAACCGATCTCCTGTTACCTCGTCGTTGCCACGACGGTTGTCGGGGCGGTCGGTCTGTGTCTCGTCGTCCATCCGCCGGTATCGGGTCGCGTTACCTGGACATCATATCGTCATGTTCGCTCTCTCTCTCTCTCTCTCTCTCTCTCTCTCTCTCTCTCTCTCTCTCTCTCTCTCTCTCTCCCGGGGCCTCCCTGCAGTCCTGACTCGCTCCTGTGGACACCCGTCTCCCAGAACCTTTCCCGAGGTTGCTCCCCCGGCCTAGGTGCCCACACTGTTAACGGGCAGAGCCGCCGTCGCAGCCCAGCCTGGTCTGGTCGTCCCCCAGGCAGGGACGAGGGAGAAGGGGGAGATGAGGAAGAGAGACCCTATCAGTAATAGTCGGCTCTCCTATCTTCCCAGATCCTCATGTAGTGTGTGTGTGTGTGTGTGTGTGTGTGTGTGTGTGTGTGTGTGTGTGTGTACTTCAAGATATAATCAACTTACTGTGGTTTGTCCTGAGAATGTTCTGTCTGGAGGTTCGTCTCGCCATGCCATCCCCCACCTTTCCTCCCTCCCTCTCTTCGTCCTAATAACCTGCAGCCCAGCACAGCAAGCAGTACAGGTGTTCCGTGTGAGGCTGGGGGAGATCGGGGGAGGGAGGGAGGGAGAGTGGTGTCTGACAGCCGTCGCCGTCTACTTCGCCGCTGCCTTCTTTCCTGTCGACCTCCACCCACACACACACACACACACACACACACACACACACACACACACACACACACACACACACACACACACACTACTGCCCTCCACCTCTCTCACTTTCCCGGTTATTTTTTTTTTTTTGTATCTTTCTTTTCTGTTCCTCCTGACCCTCTGAGGGGAGACCCACCCTCTAATGGAAGACGTGGCCGCCACGCACATAGGTATAAGGTTCGTGTTAAGACTTAACCTTGAGGGGCTTTCCCCCGACGACTTAACCTTGAGGGGCTTTCTCCCGCCACAGTTCAAACGTCCGGTTTGCTGTCTTATTACCGAAGCCGTTCACCTCGCAGTGGTTAAGTGCGGTGCAGTTCATAACTGTAGCGTCATATTACATAATGTTTGGAGTGGGAAAGGGAGGCAGGAGTGAGTGTGTGTGTGTGTGTAGGGGGAGGAGGGAGGAGGAGATGAGTGAGTGCGTGTCTGCGCGACGTGATAAAGTAATCAGGCAAAGTGTGTTTGAGGTCGGGGAAGTGTGCGTGTGAATATTGCATTCCGCGGACCGTACTGCCTACCCGCCCTGCTCTGCTCTGCCCGCCTTGCCCCCGCGTCGCCCACTCCGTCTGGTATCGCCGCCAGAGGCGTCCTCTCTCACGACTCCGGACCGCCGTCGGCTCGACGCTGGCTCATTAGGTGGATGTCTGGAGCCCCGACTTTGTGCCACGCCATTTCCAGTCTGGTGCCGCCCTCTTCTCTCCTCACACCCAGTCTTCCGCGTTCCTCTATGTAATGTATATGATGACGGAGGTTAATCTGTCGGGTGTACCGGACCAGCCAAGGATGTTAGTGGTTACGTAGGGCCTCAGGATCGCGGACACGAACAGTTCGAGTGAGCAGAGGTGGGGCGACACGATAGCCTGGTCTCAAGACTGGACTGTGTAGTTAGGAGACCTCCGACTCCATCGTAAGGTATACACATAAGTTACCAGACCCTCCTGTGGGGGAAAGATAGCTTCCGAAGCCAGCGGAAGTAAGGTACCAGACCCCGCTATGGGGGTGTACGTGACCCATGGCGTCATGGTATGAAGTCGAGAAAGTCGTACCTGCCTCATTTTCTTGACCAGTGCGATTCGAAGACGATATGGACACACGTTGCTATGGAATGTGCACACAGACTTCGTGAAAAACCTTTTTAAAGATGCAACTACGGTATTATATAGCGCCCAGAATGTGTAAAATGGGAGTACTTAGTATAGTAGGAAGATGGGTGTACAACTTTATTTTTTTTTTCTTAACTAACAGTCGATCACAGGAAGTTGATGTAACTCTGGCAACATATGGTGTCTCTTGGGTGGAAAGCTCTGTTCCCTAGGGGGGTCATACTGGCACCTCTACTGTTTCTATATATGTATACACACACACACACACACACACGCACACACACACACACACACACACACACACACACACACACACACACACACACACACACACACACGAGCAGGTAAACCCACAAGGAAACGGGAAATACGAAGGGTCAAGCTCTGTCGCACAATTACCTCGCCAGGGCTGAATACGGATAAAGAGAACCAGAATATTATATGCCAACCGCCGCTGGACGGTGCCGGCGAATGAATTAAGAAACAGGTGAAGGGATTAGGGCACAGGTCACCCCTCACCTCTCTCTCAAGTCACAAACTCAGGTTAACCTCTGGTCTAGGAAACGAATTTACAATGTTTTCTTTTTCACTTTTAAAGTTTTTTTTTCATTTACTTAAGCCAACATTTTGACGCATATTGATATTTTTGCCTTGTTTGATAAGATAAAATTCCATAGGATTTCTATCCGTAACTGAGTTATTTGAGACGATAACCTTAGCACTGTTCTATCCATTTTGATGACCAAAGTCTTTGAAATGTACAAGTAGTGAAGCGGGTTCTCAACCATGCCTAACACTTTATTTTATGGCGTTAAACCCAGATATTAAGAACCTTACCAGTTTGCCCAATGTAAAACTGATTACACTCTGTACAGGGGATATTGTACACACACCCTTTCTGAGAAGTAACAGAATTTCTGATGAGACTTTCCCCCCACCGTATCATTACTGCTGAAGATTACTTTAATTATATTAAGCGAAAAAAAGGATAAAACAGGAACAATAAGCTTGTTCTCACAGTAGGGTAATACGAACAAGTTTTTCTTCACAAATGGTTCTTTAGGTTGAGCATTTTTGTAAAAGAGAAAGACCGAGTAGAATTACAAGCTGAATCGTGGAAATGTTTGGGATACTGTAATTTATAACCAGTGTTATAGATATTGCAGACTTTATCGGCGTTGAATTCTGGGCTACGTGTGCGAAATATGCTCAAAGAAACACATTGATGAATATGCAGAACGTTTCACTTTATTGCGACTGAGTAGAGTAGTGGTTGAATATATGAACAGACCGTTTGTGGGTTTTACGATATGTGCCAAAATTTTAGGTTATTTTCAACCCTATGAATATTACAATCTAAGAATGCCAGTGTGTCGTCTGTCTCACACGCTACTTGCATACTTTTTGCTTATATATATATATATATATATATATATATATATATATATATATATATATATATATATATATATATATATATATATATAAGCAAGTGTTTAAATACTAGTTTGCCAAATGGCATCCCAGCTACGTCTCTTCGTTGCCTATCAACTGACTTATATTTCTCTCTTGTACCTCCCCAAGTGATGTGATTATCACACGAAAGTGCACTTGGGAACTTATCGTGTTTCATTTTCCCCGTGGACTCATAGGAATATACTTGATCACGCGCAAAATTGTGATCCTTTGCAATATATATATATATATATATATATATATATATATATATATATATATATATATATATATATATATATATATATATATATATATATATTTGGGAGATTGTTCTGGTGTTTGTTTGGTGTTGGTTGTTGTGTTGCAGTTGTGGTTCGGAGGGCGTGTGTTGTCGCCGACCATCCCGTCCTCAACGTCTGAGGTTCTGGGACGCGGCATTTGTTGACGCCGCCGACTGCTGGTGCTGGCAGCAGTTGCCTGGTGACGCAGGCGCGTGTGTCCCACTCACACTCACTCCCGCCCTTCATTATTCATCGTCGCCGGAAATGCATTACTCGTAATTTGCATGTTGACGGCGGCGCAGGAGCTCGAAGCAAGTCGCCGGGCGATGCGCATCGTCAGCTAAAGAGAAGGGAGCCTATAGTTACGTAGGGGCTAGGGAGAGGAGGGAGAGAGAGAGAGAGAGAGAGAGAGAGAGAGAGATAGATTTATATACGAAATGATACACTCCCCTACCCCTGTCACCCCTTGTGTGTCGTCATCACAACACTTAGATCCTCCGAAGTGGGGTTGTAGAGGATTCGAGAGTTGTAGGTTGTATTTGAGGACTCGGCGATCCTCACAGCCGTCGCCTCTCTATAACCTACAACCACCTTCGTATCCGTCATATTGGGTTTGCGCCCATCCTCCTCTGGTTCGGTGCGAACACCTGGTCAAGGGGGAAAGGGGATGTGGTGACCTGACCACACTAAACACACACACACACACACACACACACACACACACACACACACACACACACACACACTGTCGTGGGGTATAGAGTGTGGAGACAATTGGTCTTCGTGCTTCACTGTACTGGTGTCTGCCGACACGCTGTCTCCGCCCGCCCTCCCTCCCTCCCTCCATCACCACCCTCCTTCCTTCGCTACCCTAACTCCATCACCACCCTCCTTCCATCACCACCCTCCCTCCATCACCACCCTCCTTCCATCACCACCCTCTCTCCATTACCACCGTATTTGCCCCCTTCGTTCGCTCAGTAAACCAGTCGTTATTATTATTATTATTATTATTATTATTATTACTATTATTATTATTATTATTATTATTATTATTATTATTATTATTATTATTACTATTATTATTATTATTATTATTATTATTATTATTATTATTATTATCATCATTATTAACCTCCTGGTCTTATCAGTAGCGTTAAGGGAGACGTCAAGTTGCGGAGATAGCGCAGAGGGCGAGGTGGAAGGTGTGGGCCTGGTTGATGATGATACGTTGAGTTGAGGAGGAATGGCTCGAGTGTTTGCGGCCTTGGCTGGTGAGCTGAGAGAGAGAGAGAGAGTCGGCTATATCACGCCAGCCTTCCCTTATCGCTGTTATCAAACACTTGTATTACTGCTGATGTTTTCCCGTGTTCGACGTTGTACTTGCGCGTCACAGGTTTATCACTGGGCGTAGGGAGGGCTTGTAGGGTTGGTGATGGGGTTTTGTGTATATGTGTATAAGGGGAGAAGAGTGGAGGGAGGGGAGAATGTATGTTGTAGTTTATTTTGATTTATGGGTCATTTGTAGGGGTCAAAATAGCTGTGTGGAGTGTAGGTATGGATGGAGAGGTGGGTGTGTGGTAAGGGTGAAGGAACGTGAAGGTGGAGGTGGACTATCCATGGTTGGAGGAGATTGTTGTTGAAGCTGTTGGTGGACCAGCCGTGGGTGGAAGAGGTTGTTGGTGGAGGATGTCGCTGGTGGAGCGGCGGCGACGGGGGGGGGTTAGGGGAGGGCAGCAGCCATGGATGGGGGGCGGGGGTGGAGGGGTGTTGCCATGAACCATCCTGACCAATTAAACGCCTAGGCCGTAAACGTGTGTTTGCGTCAATATTGTGTAGGAGGGCGAGAGGCAACCACAGTACTGAGCCCAAGGCTGGGTTGTGTGGCTGTCAGAGGCAGGGGAAGGGTGGTGGCGGGGTGAGAACTTGTAACAGGGAGGGAGGAATGGCTGGCTGGCTGGCTGGCAGAGAGGGAGGGAGGGAGGTAAGTAGCGGAGCTATAGTGATGGAGATGTGTGGCTCCCGGGGCAGTATTGATGCCCCCCTCCCTCCCTCCCCCAGACACCCACCATCGACTGTGTTGGAGCAGCAGGCAGCAGCTGATGTGTGTGTGTGTGTGTGTGTGTGTGTGTGTGTGTGTGTGTGTGTGTGTGTGTGTGTGTGCATGACCTTCACCCGTCAGTGGTGGTGGTGGTGGTGGTGGCGACACCTGGCTTATGCACCTCCACCACTGGCGGCACGCGAGGGTCACACCTCACCCTTCGCCTCCTCCAAGCAACCCCCGCCCTCCCCCAGTCGACCACCCTCTCCCTCCACTCACCCCAGTTTCACCCGTGACCCCAGCCGCTCCTCCCCAGTACTGGCCATTCACACACACCGTGCGTTGGCCACACACACTGTGTACTGGCCACACACACTGTGTACTGGCCACACACACACTGTGTACTGGCCACAGCCGGTGTCGATGGCCCCCCGCCGCTCCTTATTTATGTACATATCATCAGGACATCCGCCATATTTGTGCTTGGTAGTGGAGCCACCACAATCCTGGTGTTATGGTCGGCTACCCCGGTCGTTAGAGGCGCCACAGCTGGTGTTAGGGCCACTGTATGACGCCCCAGGTGGTGTCAGGGCCACTGTATGACGCCCCAGGTGGTGTCAGGGCACTATGTGGCGTCCCAGGTGGTGTCAGGGCCACTATGTGCCGTCCCAGGTGGTGTCAGGGCCACTATATGATGCCCCAGATGGTGTCAGGGCCACTGTGTAACGCCCCAGGTGGTGTCAGGGCCACTATATGACGCCCCAGATGTATCAGGGCCTCTGTATGACGTCCCAGGTGGTGTCAGAACCACTTTATGACGCCCCAGATGGTGTCAGGGCCTCTGTATGACTTCTCAGGTGGTGTCACGGCCACTGCATGACGCCTCAGGTGGTGTCAGGACCTCTAAATGACTACCATCTGGGTAGCAGGCACTGCTCCCCTAGCTTTTCAGTCGATCGTATTAGTTTGTGTTTGGAATGATAGTGCCCTGGGCAGTGAAAGACTCGTAACTCATCGTACCCATACAGTGCTTCGATGCAGAACTTGTCGCTCTTAATATTGATAAAATGATAATGATAATGATAATAATAATGATAATAATTATAATTATAATAATGATAATAATAATAATAATAATGATAATAATAATGATAGTGATAATGGTAGTGATGATAATGATAATGATAATAATAGTAATAATGATAATTATGATAATGATTACAATAATAATAATAATGATAATGATAATGGTAATTATGATAATGATAATTCACGCGCCTAGAAAGATGACGTTGGCACTTAAGGTCGGTGTAGTCGGGTGTGTATAAGTTTCCTTGAGGAGCTACACCGCCATCGGCTTTTTGCCACTTGAAGATCAGCAGCATCCCCGACCTGTCCTCTCTCTTGTTCAGGAAGCAGCTGATGCTTCGTGCTGTGGTCGTGGAGGGTAAGGCCCGTCAGGCATTGTTGATCTTACACACTTATCCTACGAGATATGATATCAATATTCTTTTTCCTGGGATTTGATTTTGTAGTTCTCCTTTGTACGGAGCAGTTGAAAGTTATCTCCGTTAAGAAGAGCATGTTATTATTTTCGTTGGCCCACCGGACCTACTTGATTTCCGCGTGTGTGTGTGTGTGTGTGTGTGTGTGTGTGTGTGTGTGGGTGGGTGGGTGGGTGGAGATGCTGTATGTGGCGCGGTGACACAGGACGGGGGAGACACCCCCATAGTCTCTAGTGGTTGCGCTACACCCAGGAGCACAGTACAGTACACGCACGTCGTCAGATACACAGATGGCAGTATGCGGGAAGGCTGGAGAGGGAGGGAAGTCGGGTGTATACAGATGGGAAGCCAGGGTGTGAGGCTGGTGTTGGTCGGGGCTGTGGGGCGGGAGAAGGGACGCGACCACCATGGCATCAAGAGATTGTCCCTACTGACTGCCTCTGTCCTCACCTGCTGCCTCTGTCCTCACCTGCCTCTGTTCCTCACCTACTGCCTCTGTCCTTACCTGCTGCCACTGTCCTCACCTGCTGCCACTGTCCTCACCTGCTGCCTCTGTTCCTCACCTACTGCCTCTGTCCTCACCTGCCTACTGCACCTGTCCTCACCTACTGCCACTTCTCACCTGCTGCCTCTGTCCTCACCTACTGCTGCTTCCCACCTGCTGCCTCTGTCCTCACCTGCCTACTGCAACTGTCCTCACCCACTGCCACTCTCCTCGTCTGCTGCCACTCTCCTCACCTACTGCCACTCTCCTCACCTACTGCCACCCTGCTCACCTACTGCCACAGTATACAATCCATACAGATTTTCCCTTTTTAACCTTTACGGTCCCCGTCATTCTGCTGAGCACGGCCAGCAGAAACATCACATGGGTCATTACGTTATCGCCCCGGGTACGAACAGTTCATTAGACCAGGTCTGTAGCGAATGATTTAACCTTTTCAAAAAACCTCAGCTTGTTATCCAGCAAGTACGTGTTATCCATCTCAAACGCTCATACGTCAATCTCTATTTCCCTCCCTTCCTTCCATCCTTCCTTCCTCCTTATATTCGTTTCCCACTCTCAGTTCAGGGCTTGGCCTCTGTCGTGTCATCACACCCACGGCTGGAGCCCCTCACACACGAGAGTAAGACAGTCCGGGTGTTTGCATACGGGTGTATTGGCCGTGCGAGGCCGCCAACACACCATCCGGAACAGACTGGTCTGTGTATGTGTACTGTAAATGATGATACGTCTTCTTTAGAAATATTCTGCATACAGCATATGCAGATGAGGTTGGGGGGGGAGGGGCTATCTATTTCCCTTTTTAGAATGTACTATAAGCATTGTGGAATGTTAATGACGCCGGTGAGTGTCAGGGAGAGTGGGAGAGGTGAGAGTAATGAGTGCAGTCCACTGGGGAGGAGGTCTGGCAGTGGCCGGGGTAGTGAAACATGATTGGTGGCTTCCGTAGGGTAGGGGGTCCTGCCTGGTGCCACCGCAGGTTCCACATACCTGTGGTGCCGGATGTGTCCTCGCCCTCCTCCTGTAGGGGGGCGGCGTGCCAGACACTGTTTCCTGCTGGTGGTGATGGGTCTCGGTGTGGTTGTGATGGCGGTGGTGGTGATGATGTCACGGGATTGTGGTTGTGAGTGCAGCAGAGGTGGGGGTTCTCTCTCTCTCTCTCTCTCTCTCTCTCTCTCTCTCTCTCTCTCTCTCTCTCTCTCTCTCTCTCTCTCTCTCCTACGCTGGAGGCAGAAGTAATTGTCTACTTCCTCTTAACGTGTTCCTGTGTTTGTCTGGCTGGTTCTCGTTGCTCCTCCCTTCCTCCCCGCCGGACCCCTCCCATCCCTCCCGCTCTTGTTTGCTCTTCCTGTTCTACAGAATGACTCCTTTTGTCGCGTTTTGCTGTCATTATATATATATATATATATATATATATATATATATATATATATATATATATATATATATATATATATATATATAGGCCGATATACAGAGACATAGGCAGGATCTCTCTCTCTCTCTCTCTCTCTCTCTCTCTCTCTCTCTCTCTCTCTCTCTCTCTCTCTCTCTCTCTCTCTGTGCTTAGAATTTTGCACACACACACACACACACACACACACACACACACACACACGGCATAGAATTCCGCTCTGTGACCTCTGGTTCAACAGATGTTGCACAGTTGCACGTCTTGCATATTTTCTTTTTTTTTGCACTGCCTTGCATAAAATTCCCGGCGTTGTGATTTGAATATTCGTTAAGTAGCAAAATTCTGGCCGTGAGTTCGGTGTGTGGTAGGGGGAGAGGGGGGACCTCACGACACTTATGGGACCTGTCGGCCAACACCTCGGTTGAGCCGACAGATGCTTGTGTGTGTGTGTGTGTGTGTGTGTGTGTGTGTGTGTGTGTGTGTGTGTGTGGAGGGGAGTGAGGTGGTATGCGGCAGGTGCGGAGTGTTGGACCTTGAGGCCGCGGCTGCGGCAGGAGTCGCAGCTGGAGTTCCGGCGGAAGTGGGGCAGATGTGAGGACGAGGGGGGCGGCCGGAGTTGGAGGGCGGGGGCAGGGAGGGAGTGGGTGTGTAATGAGGCGTGTCAAGGTGGGTAGAGCAAGGGGGTACTGCAGCCAGCCAGGCCAGCCACACCCACACCCCCTCAACCTGCCCCGCTCTGTTGGGTGAGGGCATTGCTACTGGTGGTGTGGTGGGTGAGGGCATTGCCTTTAGCGTATTGGTGGGTGTGAGAGTACTGCCACTAGTGTAGCAGTGGTGAGGGTGTGTGAGAGAGAGCACGAGTGTATTAATAGTGGGTTTGTGAGAGAGAGAACTGCCACTAATGTCGTCATCTTTATCTTTCCAGTGGTGTTGGAGGAGAGTGGATCGCGTCCTCACCCTGCTCCTCACTGACAAGTTCCCCACCTCCCCGGCCGGAGGAGCTCGACGAGTGCTGTCCCGGCTCCGCCCACCCCACGCCCACGCCCACGCCCACGGCAGGGGCCCGCTGCACCACGCCCCCGCCACCTGCAGCCGACAATGAGCACCTGCTGACGTGCATGGCGCCCAATGATGGGTCGGGCGTGCGGGTGGGCCGGAAGGGTGGTCACGACGGGGACCAGTTGATGGGCAGGTTCGGCCCGGGGGGCCAGATGGGCCACACGCCACACAAGGACCGACCGCCGGACACCATATCCCTGCCGGTGCGGGCCACGCGTCGCACCGCCCCGCATGACGCCGCGCACCGCCGCCGTCGGGTGCAGGCCGCCCACGCCCGCAAGCGGTCGGGGGAAGAGGAGGAGGAGGTCGGCATGGGCGCGGAGAGACGTACCAAGCTACCCAGGGCGTCGCCGCCGCCCTCGCCGCTGAACGGCGTGCGACGTCTCAATGGCTGTGTTAACGGGGGTGGGGAGGCTGCCGACCTGCTGGAGAGGCTGGCGGGGTTGCCCGAGGCGAGCGAGAAGGGTGGGCGGCCCGCCCATCCCGCCCACAGGAACAATGGCCTCAGCAAGGACTCCTTGCAGAACGGTGTAGGACACCTTTTAGGTAAGAACGGCATTAAGTGTTATAACGGTAGTGTGAACGGCCGAGTGAACGGTGCGGTGCGTCCGGATCGGCAGGACCCCCAGTTCAATAACAACATTGAGCCGACCTCGTTGCCGCCCTCGCCCGCCAAGCTGAGCCACAGCGACGCCCTCCCCCACACCCGCGCCCACGCGCCCACCGCCGCCAAGCGTGCAACTCAGGGAATCCCTCACCCAACTCAGGGCATAACATTGAGCTGTGATGTAGGCCTCACGCCGCCCCTCCCCTCCCCAAGGGCCGCACACCAGCCTCCCGCGTCGCCCACGGCAGCCCGATGCTCGGCCAACTCCTCACCTCCGCCCGCCCACACCAGCCCATGCAACAGCAAGAGCAGAAGTAGCTCCGCCAGCTCTGGTGTGGGCTCCTCGGCCCCCAGCTCGGGTACCTCTACGCCCACGCCCACGGTGCGCTTCCCGCCGCCCGAGAAGAAGGAGGCGGCAGACGTGTGTCGCTGGAGGGAATGCAACCTCACGTTGGACCCCGCCAGCTCCCTCCTAGAACACATTCAGGTGAGTAACGTGACTCTGTACTTGGCCTCAGTGCCCCCTGTGGCTGTCTCCTTCCCCTCCACACGTTGGTCACTCTGTATACACACACCCAAGGTTGGTGGCCCCCCACACCTGGGAATCGTGCCTTATACCCGGGAAATGGTGCCCCCACACCTGGAAGCGGTGCCCTCACCACCCCAGCCAGGGTTGGCACGCCAGTCACCACCACCCGTGTTGCTATCACATCCATGCCACACCCAGTGGTAGGGCCATGTCTCTGATGATGATACATGACGGCTTATCGAGTTCTTAACCTCGTGACCAGAAACTGAAAATCATTTACTGACAGTACATACAGCAGTAAACAGGGGTAGGGGAAGGGGGGAGCTGTAAACACAACAGGAGGGAAATAAACATTGGCTGTTGTGTAGTCTACCACATACTGGCGTCCACAATAGCTGGGGTGAAACAGTTCCTGTAAAGCGGTTCGACACCGGGCTCGGATGTGCGCCTCGATGCGGTTGCGGTGTCGAACTGCACTGCAGCCCGGGGGACGAGGGATCTCCGGTGATATGATGGTGGCGGCGACGATGATAATAGTACAGCAGGGTTCTTCCCGACCTCTGTGATGTGGTTTCAGGTGATGATGGTTTGGAAGGAAAAGTCGTGAGGACGAGTGTCGTTTGAACACCTGTCGTCAGGTGGTGTACAAGACGGCCCGAGGGTGGTCTTGCATGACCTGTCATGCGCCTTTTATTGTAGCAGGGAAGATCTCCTTTTCGCGTCGTGGCAGGGTGAGGAAGATCACGAGGGAGGAGGCACAGGTGAGTTTGGGAAGAGTGAACAGTTGCGTAGGTATTCTTGCAAGGTCTGGTGTAGGGTGTTACGGCCCTCGCTATGCTGGTGCCTCACGTCAGGGTTGGGAGCACGGCTTGGGAGGGTTGGTTGGTTGGTGCCACGCCCGAGGATTGTGTCATACACAGGATTTGACACTACAGCCAGTGGTGATGCGATGCGACACGGGTGTGCGGGAGGGGTTGGGTTGACATCGGTTGGTATGAGGTCCAGGCTTGGTGTCACCCCGTGATTTACGTGCCACATGTGTAGTAGGGGGTGTTGAGAGTCAGGGTTGGTGCCACATATGTAAGGTATCCCTTTACAGTCAGGGTTGGTGCCACATATGTAAGGTATCCCTTACAGTCAGGGTTGGTGCCACATATGTAAGGTATCCCTTACAGTCAGGGTTGGTGCCACATATGTAAGGTTTCCCTTACAGTCAGGGTTGGTGCCACATATGTAAGGTATCCCTTTACAGTCAGGGTTGGGGCTACGTATGGCGGCTCTCGAGGCCATACTTGAGATTTGATGCCTAATACACGTCGACACGAAGCCTAATACACGTGGGGGCTCTCCTCCAACCCCGCAGCCCAGAAACTACAACCTAACTTTCTTTATTAAGGTCCTGGCTCCACCAGGCTGTTCGTTGCTGCATGTCTTTCTTTTAGCACATCTTGCAGGATGACTCTGGTTCGGCCACACCCTCCTCCAAGACGTCCAGTTTTGGGGCGTTCATGAGAGTGGATGTTGCTTTCCATAGTGTGTCCTGCATCGTCCTACCACCTCCTCACTCAGGGGGAGGAGGGATTTTGGTTCTGCCCCTCACCTCACCGTGGGTCATTCCCTGCGTGGAGCTAAGGCGGTATAGACCGTCTAGCGCTGCCTGCGTGAACATTAAGAACACATCTCTCTTGCTGTTATGTTCACGCGTTCTTTGGTCGGCTCCATATTTCACGCATGTGCGCTCAAATGAACACAGTCTTAGAACCCGCGTCTCTGCGTTCAAATGAGAACAGCCTTAGAGCTTATGAGGTAACGTGTCCCGCGTCTGCGTTCTGTTCAAGCGGAGCAGTTTTGAGCCTGCGAGCGAGTTCTAGTTATGGCATTGTTGTCCTGAATAGTTTTATAGGCGGGAACTGAACTCCTCGGGGCTTCTCCTGAACTCAGCAGTGAACCCTGGTCTGGTGTGTGTGTGTGTGTGTGTGTGTGTGTGTGGCGCATGGCTGGAGTGGACAAACCTCCATTGTTTGTTTTTTTTAACTTTGTTATATTTAACCTTCAATGTACGGTGAACCTTACTGTAAGCCCAAATTTGACCTGACCTCCCGTGTGGATCCAGTCGAACGCTGTGTCGTCACACATACACACACACACACACACACACACACACACACGTGGGTCGTACCGATAGTGCTAAACGACCACCCCCACGTCGTGGTGGTGGTGGTGGTGGTAAAGGGTCGTCCCGAGCGAGTTGGACCCGCGTGGTGGTCGACGTGCTTTTCAAAGGTCGTTCATCGTACCTGCCTCCCCGTGCTCAAGGGTCGTCCCGTGGATGAGGTTAAGGTTTGTCGACCCAGACAGCACCCCAGCGCTAGGGGCTCACAGCTGCCACGGCACACACACACACACACACACACACACACACACACACACACACACACACACACACAGACACACACACACACACACACACACACACACACACCTCGCTTCCTCCACCTCCTCCCCATTCCACAAACTCCCATGTCTTTTTTCTTTTCTCCCATTTCCTTCATTATATATATATATATATATATATATATATATATATATATATATATATATATATATATATATATATATATATACTCCCGAGTACCATGGGGTAATCTTAGAGTATATGTCGAGATGGTGAGATGGAAAGAGGAAAAAAAACAAAGGGAGGGATCTAGAGTTGGCAACTGTGGACTAGTGTTCTCTCTCTCTCTCTCTCTCTCTCTCTCTCTCTCTCTCTCTCTCTCTCTCTCTCTCTCTCTCTCTCTCTCTCTGGTGACATTGACTAGTAATTTCGCCTCACCAGTCTTGAATTAGGATCTTATTCTACTACTATCTACCTACCTGCCCCCTAACAAGCACACACACACACACACACACACACACACACACACACACACACACACACACACACACACACACACACACACACACACACAAAACCCCTCCTCCATACCCCTCTCTTCTCCCATGACTCGTTGGAATTTAATCGTCTTGCAGGAATTTTGAGAGAGAGAGAGAGAGAGAGAGAGAGAGAGAGAGAGAGAGAGAGAGAGAGAGTTAAAAAAAAGAAGGCCCCACCGCCTGTTTTAGAGTATTAATGACGTATTCTGTGTTGGGCGAGCAGTGTTGTGGTGGCGGACCCGTCCCCAGCCAGTCTGCATGGCCTCTCGTCCCAAGACTCACTGCCGCCGCCACACCACACACACACACACACACACACACACACACACACACACACACACACACACTGCCGGCAACACACACACTCACTCACTCACTCACTCACTCACTCACCTCCCCACAAAGATTACCTCCTAGGCCTTCGTGTTGCTACGATTTCTTTTTTTTTAATCATAGTTCCTTCCTCCGTCGTGGTTGTGTGTAATACAGCAGGTGTTATATTGCCAAGTTGACGGATCTTCAAGTGTGGGCGACTGTTAGGTAGGAATGAACCTACAAGGGGGGGATGTTTTTGTCTTCATGGGGAGGTAACGTGGGGAGGAGGGAGGTCGGGAATCCTCTTCAACATTAACCTTCCCGACGCTGAGAGAGAGAGAGAGAGAGAGAGAGAGAGAGAGAGAGAGAGAGAGAGAGAGAGAGAGAGAGAGAGAGAGAGAGGAGTCTAGAGTGTGGGTATGTGCTGGTAACAATCTTCCCTCGTATTTATTGTGATAATCTTGTGTTAATTGCGTTTTCTCTTCGTTGGGCTGACGTGGAGGGAGTGCTTGGTGTGGAGGGTATGGAGTGGGGTTTGTGGTGGTGGTGGTGGATAGTGAGTGGGAGGAGGAGGTAAGTGTGGTGTAGAGGGTAGTGCAGTGCTGGTGACCACGTCTGAAGGGCCACAGTATTTTATATATATATATTGGCGTTTGGGAACACATTGTTTACTTTGATCTCAAGACGGAGGGTGGGCTGGGGAAGGAGGGAGGGTGTCAGGTACCCCCGTCTCGCCGCCACTCCTACCTACCTCCACCTCCTCCTCTCCTCCTGGCATTCTACCTCCCCACCCACCCTACACCGCCTCACAGCCGTCCCCCAACCTCAGGTTCTCTTCAGTGCCCTGCGCCTACATCAACGGCATTTTTCCACCTCGCGCATTATTATTCGTTTTTTTTCTAACCCCAATACGGTTATTTTGCTACCTTACTCCCTTCTCCAACCCTCCCCTTACACTGTCTCGCTCACCTTCACCCTCCCTCCACTGTCCCCTTCCTCGCTGTACCTCACCTTCGCCCGCCCGACTCGGGTCTTCCTTTTCACCAACGGCCCGTGGCGGTCCTTGCTGTACGTCTTTCCATCTTGATCCTGTCGTGCTCTGTGTCTGACCCTCTCTCTCTCTCTCTCTCTCTCTCTCTCTCTCTCTCTCTCTCTCTCTCTCTCTCTCTCTCTCTCTCTCTCTCCCTGGCCTGCTTGTTGACTGGAGGCAAAATCGGCCACAACAACACAAAAAAAAACATTGTTTCCTCTTTGTTTTCTGGTGTTTTTTTATTTTGTTTTTTCTAGTAATGATATTTTTTCTGTCTTTAACTTTTGGAGTGTGCCGTCGGCAACCTTGCCATGCCAGTGTGAGTACCTGGTTGCAGTCGCTTTCGCTCACTCGGATGTGGATGATTGAAAATAAGAAAAAATGAAAATTAGATGAACGACACAGCAGGACGGTACGACGCCGGGCGCACGTCGCTACGACCCTTTGAACAGGAGGATGTACGTAGATACGACCGCACGACCCCAAGGACATAAGGGCCTGGCCTTTGATCCATAGCTCTTAGAACTGTTAGGTTAAAGGGTAAGGTGCCGTCATATGCTCAAGGGTCGTACCGTCGTGCTCAAGCGTCGTACCGTCGTACTCAAGGGTCGTACCGTCGTGCTCAAGGATCGTACCGTCGTGCTCAAGGGCCGTATCGCCTTACCCTAAGGTTGTACCGTCGTGCTTAAGGGTCGTAACGTCGTGCTCAATGGCCCTACCGTCGTGCTTAACAGTCGTGCCGTCGTAACTAAATTTCGTACCGTCTTGCTCAAAGCGTCGCACCGTCGTGACCAAGCTTCGCACCGTCGTGACCAAAGGGATCATCAACTTTCGGACTTGTAAGTTCCGGTGACCGTGTGACATTCACGACACCAGATCGATTCATGGCCACACACACACACACACACACACACACACACACACACACACACACACAAACACACACACACACACACACACACACACACACATACACACTGGACGTGCTCTACGGGCCCCTGTGTGTACGCATAAGATTGTCAATTGAGATCTACATTTCATCATATCTGCCGACCATTGTGTATATACGACCCCACGAAAGACAACAGATGACCAGGCAAGAATTACGATATATATATATATATATATATATATATATATATATATATATATATATATATATTTACCTTCACCGTAAACCCCGTCCCCTCGTCCGGCGACCATGAAAGTGATGGTTTTTAAGTGCGTGGGCCGTACGAACCCCCTCAACCCCCACCGCCCACCCTCACAACCCACCCCACCTCCCCCAGGGTGGGTCAGCCTTGCACTTGACTTGGTGACGGCTTTTAAGTGCGTGGGCCGTACGAACCCCTTAACCCCCACCCTCACAACCCACCCCACAACCCACCCCATCTCCCCAAGGTGGGTCAGCCTTGCATTTGGCTTGGTGAACGGAAGGCGTGTGGTGTGGACGGACGGGGCCTAAGTTATCACTTTTCCTTAGGGCTAAATCAAGATGATCTAAATATTGGCCGAGGTTTTTTTTTTTTTTTCTTTTTCCACGCCCGTGCGTGGGTCGAGGTACAAGAATGACTGAAACCGCTAAGGAAGGACTTAACATTTCCTGGAATGTAGACGGGAGGGGGGGGGTAATTTGCATGATTTCCAGCATGCGCTTAAAAAGAATAAGAAATATATATATATATATATATATATATATATATATATATATATATATATATATATATATTTATATATTGCCCCTTGGCGTGGCAGACCTGAAGGTATTTGCAGGATATTCGCTCTAGAAACGAGATGTGATATAGATATGATGATTGGAAATAGTGTACAACATACAAGGGTGGTGGGGCAACCCCGACATTATTCAGGTAACATATAAGTATTCAAAAACGCTATTAGCCGACCAAATGGAAATGAACAAAAAATTCCAGAAAATTTCACTCTAGATATATATATATATATATATATATATATATATATATATATATATATATATATATATATATTTTTTTTTTTTTTTTTTTTTTTTTTTTTTTATACTATCCGCCATTTCCCGCGACAGCGAGGTAGCGTTAAGAACAGAGGACTGGGCCTTTGAGGAAATATCCTCACCTGGCCCTCTTCTCTGTTCCTTCTTTTGGAAAAAAAAAAAAAAATATATATATATATATATATATATATATATATATATATATATATATATATATATATATATATATACAAAATATACATACAGGGCTGTCTTAGTGTGTGTGTGGAGGGTGGGTAGGTACGTTATATAACCAGGCATGCGGGGTCGCGCCCCCAAACAGCCTTGGCGATCAGAGGCATTCAATAGCGCCAGTTCGATCCCCAGCCCGAGGCGCGGGGGTTAGAGAGGAGCCCCCCCCTCCCTCCGGCAACCACCGTCAGGTATACGTGAGGAGTGTATCACCTCCACAGTCTTCACGTTACGACAGTCTCGGTGACTGCTAGTCTTCCAGTGTGTGTGTGTGTGTGTGTGTGTGTGTGTCCCATGACTGTAATCCCATACCCATGTTACAGTCTCGCCCCAGAAATGTAGTGAATGTCATCTCCCATGCCAGAAAAGTCTCTCTCTCTCTCTCTCTCTCTCTCTCTCTCTCTCTCTCTCTCTCTCTCTCTCTCTCTCTCTCTCTCTCTCTCTCTCTCGTTTATTTTATCGACTCTTTTTTTTTTATATATATTTATTTGTTTATCCTTCCCTTAGTGGCGGCGTAGGGTCCGGGTTGTTTGCTGTGGAGCGCCGCTTACTTAGAAGTTACCCCATCTTGCTTGACAGTGCTTGATTTTTCTTTGTTTTGTTGTTTACCCTTTCTTTTATGCCTCTCGTAAATATTTTTTTTTTTTTTAATTCCCAATGAGACTTTGTTTCTCGTTTTCTGTGGCAGGTATTGTGTCGTGTGTGTGTGTGTGTGTGTGTGTGTGTGGGTGGGTGGGATGAGCGGTAGCCAGACATTGTGGCGGGATGGCCTGTTATGAGGTGAGGTAGAGTATGAGTTCAGGTGCAGTATGAGGAGGGTGGGTAGTATGAGGGGAGGGACAGTACGAGGATATGGGCAGTATTAGTGGTTAGCAAGTATGAGGAGGTGGCTGATATTAGGAGGAGGACAGTATGAGGACATAGGCAAATATGAGGACAGTATGAGGACATGGGCAAATATGAGGACAGTATGAGGACATGGGCAAATATGAGGACAGTATGAGGACATGGGCAAATATGAGGACAGTATGAGGACATGGGCAAATATTATCAGTTCGGTACTATGAGGTGGCTGATGTGAGGGGGGAAGAGCAGTGTAAGGAGAGGGACGGTATGAAGGTGTGAGTAGTGTTAATTAGTGTGAGGAGGGTGGCCAGTATGAGGGGAGAGGACAAGGCTACGTCATAAGGGTCAGGATAGGAAGATAGATTGTCGTTGCCGTCATTGCCAGAGTGTAACAGCCTCGTTGATCCCTCTCGTTAACCTAACGCGAGACTGAATATTAACGTTCTTGTATGTTCAACGCTCAAAACGCGGTCCATCTCATCAGGCGAAGCAGTGATACATCTCTCATCGTCGTCCTATATTCTATCCCATTTTTCTCTCGTGGTGTCTTACCGTCGTAAGTATACGTCAGTCGTAAGGGGGAGAGAGAGAGAGAGAGAGAGAGAGAGAGAGAGAGAGAGAGAGAGAGAGAGAGAGAGAGAACACCAACACAAGGACAACACATGAAGGGCTTCTTGTACCGTACTATACATAACACTTGCGTCCTGCCTTCGTACACTTCCCTCCCTCCCTCCCTCCCTCCCTCCCTCCCTCCATCCCTCCCTCCCTCCACCCTCCCTTCCTTCCTTCCTTCCTCCCTCTTTCTCTCCATCCCTCCCTCCCTCCTTCCCTCCCTGCCTCCCATTCTCCCTCCTTCCCTCCCTTCCATTCTCCATCCATCCCTCCCTCCTTCTCTCCATCCCTCCCTCCCTACGCATGGTGCATGACGTCAGGGGGGGGTGAGTACTTATTATTACTCCCAGTGATATGGCTAATGGTCGACCAACAACCATTTGATTGATTTTGTGTGTGTGTGTGTGTGTGTGTGTGTGTGTGTGTGTGTGTGTGTACTGGTAGACAGATCCCGTATTAGGGTGACGGGGGGAAGAAAGTGGGAAGTGGTGTAACGAGAGGAGGAGCCTTCCGTTATGGTCGCCGTGCCCGGCGGTCTTCCACCGTCACTTGACCCTTCGTGTGGGTGTGTCACCTGACGGCGTCAGACGCCGCCCAAGGTCATTCCTGGTCAGCGGGCGGCGGCCTCAAACAGCCCGAGTGATCTGGCGTCCCAGAGGTGATGGTACAGTGTGCTACTGCGGTACATTGTACCTTTTCATTGTACCTTATAACAGCACGGCACACTATACCTTATACGGTACACTGTACCTTAGAACACCACGGTACGCTGTATTTTATAACCACGGTACACTATACCGTAGAACGGTGCACTGTACCTTATAAAAGCACGGTACACTATTTTATGACCACGGTACACTGTACCTTAGAACGGTACATTGTACCTTAGAACGGTACACTGTACTTTATACAGCACGGTACGCTGTACCTTGTAAGAGTACGGTACACTGTACCTTGTAACAGTACGGTACAGCTGTATCTTACAGCACTTAGCGTTAGGCGCTACGCTCAATAACAGTACGTTAACCGACCTTCACTTTGGTGGGTGGGTGGGTTGGGGGAGGGTTTAGGAAACCCCACAAAACGTCCCCGGAACCTCTCTCTCTCTCTCTCTCTCTCTCTCTCTCTCTCTCTCTCTCTCTCTCTCTCTCTCTCTCTCTCTCTCTCTCTTTTTCTCTCGCTCTCTCGATACGTCGCGGTCGAAAAGCTTGGCTCAGACGAAGCCACACACACTGTACATATACGCTGAATGAAAAGGTGGGTGTGTGGGGGAGAGAGAGAGAGAGAGAGAGAGAGAGAGAGAGAGAGAGAGAGAGAGAGAGAGAGAGAGAGAATAGTGTCACCCAGTAGTAGTGATTGAGACTCAAAAGGAAAGAAAGAAAGATTGGAAAGGTTATTACTCCTCAATTGACTAGAAAGATATCAAGGGGTACCTGTGATACGAAAGACGTGGAAAAGGAGAGAGAGAGAGAGAGAGAGAGAGAGAGAGAGAGAGAGAGAGAGAGAGAGAGCTATACCGTCTTCTGCATTTGCCGACGTTTGAGGGACTTTGGTCTTTGAGCAGGTAAATGAAAAAATCTTTTTTTTTTTCGTAAGTGGTTGACTGCTTTGGGGCAAGAGTTGAGTGTTTTGCAGCCTCAGCGGAGGCTGGGGTGAAAGGAGGGGAAGTGCATGAAAAGAAGGCGCGAGGAGGAGTAAGGCAGCGTGTCTTTTGAAAGACCCTCTCGCGTAAAGGACCAAACACTGTTGGGATCTGCAGATGATGCGGTGGGAGTGGTGGTGGTGGTTATCTGGGCTGGAAACGTTGTTGTGGGTATACCTTAAGTTTACCTCCCCACGTCATCATGGGTACGGTGCCCTCACTAGCTCAGGCTACAGTCCAATGCTACTTATTCGGGTCATATTGTCGACAGAGCTGTTGGATGTCGCTCTCTGCATGCCCGCGCAACCTCCACCGCTTGGCTGATCTGCTGTACTCCGTATATAGTCATCCAGAGCCTTATTGGATGTCGCCACTGTTTCTGGTGGCAGCAGACAATGCGTTGGATGGCCTAGTTCTCGTGTATTTAAAACACCGTCTCGTACTTGGTTGATCGTAACGCTTTTGATTTCACTGGTAACATCTTAGAAGGTCTCCCATGCCTGTGTCCTTAGTAGGTATTATACTATCTTTTGAGTGTTAAGTTACGAGCCATGGCTCTCAGGGTTTTCCACATGTGGTCTGTGTTATACCCCTTCCGTTCGTCTGCAGTCGACTTCAACAGCCCAAGTGATTGCGGTCGCTCCCTCTTGTTCAGGTAATTGACAGCGTTGGGCGCACCGTGGGAAAGGTCTTTTTCGCACACGCTCTCTCACTATACTGTATCCTGCCCGCCTTAGAAGGTGATGTTTGTACTCTGTAATATTCCAATTGGAAGGGTATCAATATCTCGGAAGAGCGACGTGATTTGGTTTCACCTGTCTTGTCTTGAAGGTCCGCATACTCCACCCCGTCATCTTTTTAAGGAGGAGGCAGCTGTAGTGGGTCTTCCACCTGGCTGGAGGGGAGGGGTCTTCAGGCATCATTACCCCGAGGTCTCTCACAGTTTCCTTAAGTACGATGGCGTTTTGTAACGCATTTTATTTCCTCATTGCTCTCCCCTTGACTCTCTGACGTGACCTCCGCCTAGACCCCTGTGTGTGTGTGTGTGTGTGTGTGTGTGTGTGTGTGTGTGTGTGTGTGTGTGTGTGTGTCGGTATAACCACACCGCCAGACACCCGCCCACACCCGTCACCCACCTACGGGTGGTGACGACCTCGCCATCGACCACAATCCACAACACCCCACCCACCCACCCACGTGTCTCGACATGAGGCACCAACCACACCCAACACCAGTCATCTCTGTCTGTCAATCCATATATCTATCCATCTGTCTATCTATCTATCTGTCTGTCTGTCTATCTGTCTGTTTATCTGTCCGTTGTATCTGATTATCCAGTCGGTCTGTCTGTGTGTCTCTGTCCATCTCTTTATCTCTCAGACGGTGAGCACTGCGCGCTAGCCTCGCTTTATGGCAGAATCTATCTCTCACCCCCGTCTCTTACAACAGCCTCTCTCTCTCTCTCTCTCTCTCTCTCTCTCTCTCTCTCTCTCTCTCTCTCTCTCTCTCTCTCTCTCTCTCTCTCTCTCTCTCTCTCTCTCTCTCTCCAGCGTCGTCAAGATGGTGGGGGAAGAACGCTCTCCCTGAATCCTTCGGTGATGCATGGTGGCCGTGCTGACGTGATGGGGTGGACCTGATCCTGTGTTGGATGGGGGCCGTGTTGACATGATGGGTAGACTTGATCCTATGTTTAGGGAGCCTTGTTTAAATAGGGAGCCATGTTGCTATGCTAGAGGACTACGTTGCCAGGCTTGGTGGTCGTGTTGCCAGGCTAGGGGTCCTTGTTGCCAGGCTTGGTGGTCGTGTTGCCAGGCTAGGGGGCCTTGTTGCCAGGCTTGGTGGTCGTGTTGCCAGGCTAGGGGGCCTTGTTGCCAGGCTTGGTGGTCGTGTTGCCAGGCTAGGGGTCCTTGTTGCCAGGCTTGGTGTCCTGTTGCCAGGCTAGGGACCTTGTTGCCAGGCTTGGTGGTCGTGTTGCCAGGCTAGAGGGCCTTGTTGCTAGGCATGGTGGTCGTGTTGCCAGGCTAGGGACCTTGTTGCTAGGCATGGTGATTGTGTTGCCAGGCTAGGGGCCTTGTTGCCAGGCTTGGTGGTTGTGTTGCCAGGCTTGGTTGTCGTGTTGCCAGGCTAGGGGTCCTTGTTTCCTGGCTTGGTGGTTGTGTTGCCAGGCTAGGAGGCCTTGTTGCCAGGCTTGGTGGTTGTGTTGCCAGGCTAGGGGTCCTTGTTGCCAGGCTTGGTGGTTGTGTTGCCAGGCTTGGTGGTCGTGTTGCCAGGCTAGGGGTCCTTGTTGCCAGGCTTGGTGGTTGTGTTGCCAGGCTAGGAGGCCTTGTTGCCAGGCTAGGAGGCCTTGTTGCCAGGCTTGGTAGTCGTGTTGCCAGGCTAGGGACCTTGTTGCCAGGCTTGGTGGTTGTGTTGCCAGGCTAGGGGTCCTTGTTTCCTGGCTTGGTGGTTGTGTTGCCAGGCTAGGGTCCTTGTTGCCAGGCTAGAGTGCCTTGTTGCCAGGCTTGGTGGTCTTGTTGCCAGGCTTGGTAGTCGTGTTGCCAGGCAAGGGGCCTTGTTGCCAGGCTTGGTAGTCGTGTTGCCAGGCTAGGGAACCTTGTTGCCAGGCAAAGGGCCTTGTTGCCAGGCTTGGTGGTCGTGTTGCCAGGCTAGGGGGCCTTGTTGCCAGGCTTGGGGGCCTTGTTGCCAGGCTTGGTGGTCGTGTCGCCAAGCTAGTGGGTGCTGCGAGGCTACGGGGCTGGATTGCCAGGCTAGTAGGCCAGGTTGCCGGGCTAGTGAGCCATGTTTCCAGACTAAGAGATCTTGTAACAGGCCATGTTGTCAAGCTGGAAGGCGGGATCGCTATGATAGAGGGGTCTTCTTGACAGGTAAAAGGGGACCCTTGTCGCCTGGCTAGGGGGTCCTTGTTGCTAGACTTCAGGGAGGTCTGTGGAGACCTCATGATGGCGGAGGAAGGTCGTCGACCTTTTTGGCTTCATCAGTCGGGAAGGCGTTCGAAGCTTCGTCTCGGGAGCTTCAGTCGTGGGTCGAACCGTCTGTACCGACCATCCAAGACCCATACGGCAAATACGGCGATAAATAATCACTCATAAAAGTCTAGACGGCTGGGGGCCGTCTGGGGAGGTACGAAGAGAGGCAAGCCCTGGCAGAGAGCAGGAGGGAGGGAGGGGACGACTTCTTGTGAGTGGGAGGACGCGGAGGTGTAGGAGGAGGATGGGAGGGGGAAGACCTTAGGCGGGAGGAAAACTGGAAAGACTTATTTTTTTCCCCCCCCACTGAGACCAACATTGGTATGTAGGTAGAGACAGAGTGTGAGGAAGGTGGTATTTCGGTGTGGATACAGCAATATGGCGAGAGATATGCGTAAAGTATATTTCTGTATATACGTGTGTAATGTGTATATTTATGTATGCCTGTTATTCCTTATTTCGATATGCATTTCTGTGGACTATGTGTACGTCCGAACAAGGCGCTCTGTGCACCAGACACTGTGGACACAGACGTTGCAGAGTACGCCATAGCCTCAGGAACTGCCGTCCCCAGCCATTCCCTCCACCAAGCACCTGTGGATTGTCTCTGTATATCCTCAGCGACACGGAGGGGGGAAGGAGGAAGGAGTCGGTATAATTTACGGTCTTGTGTATTGCCTGTGGGAAAGACATACCTAGGTCATCAGCCTCTGATATATATATATATATATATATATATATATATATATATATATATATATATATATATATATATATATATTTTTTTTTTAAGGTGGTGATCCTGTAAGAACTATGATTAAGTTCAGTCGTGGGAATTGATAGAATAACTAGGGCCACTTGACGATTCGTCACCCTCATCCCATTGTGTTTTCCTCCGCCAAATAAGCGTAGATTAATTTTGTACCCTCGCCGGACTTTGGCTAGAAAAGAGCTCGTGCCTCTAGGGATGGATCTTCTTCAGGTGATCTAATTGTTGTTATTATTATTATTATTATTATTATTATTATTATTATTATTATTATTATTATTATTATTATTATTATTTTTATTATTCATTCATTCGTCATGTATGAGAGACACTGGACACGTATGTAGACCGTGACCTTCATCCAAGCCCAGAGCAACGGTTGCCTCTCCAGAGAAGAAGAAGATGGCAGGGCTGAGTGGGTCTTGCGAACCATCAAGACGAGAGAGAGAGAGAGAGAGAGAGAGAGAGAGAGAGAGAGAGAGAGAGAGAGAGAGAGAGGATGGGTGAGTGAGTGAGGGAAGCAGAACCCATGATGGCGTTCATCCAGACCGCTCACGACCTCCGGACTTGAAACACTGCTAACACGGCCCTTCAAAAAAAAGGTGCGGGCGGGCGTTTTGGTGGGCCTGCGCGACAACTCCGAGGGTCAGAAGGATGTGCCGGGATCATTCTCACTCGAGCCTTGCCTGACGCCCCCACCAACCACCACCACTCCAGGAATCAGACGGCCACTGGAAGACATAAGCACACGAGTACCCCCTTCCTCTTTTTTTTTCCCCCCCGTTTCTCTCGACTCCAGACGGACGGTGAGGGAGGGTGAGAGGGTGGGAGAGATAAATCAAAATTTGACCCCCCTGGAAAAGATCTTGGAAGTCATGGGGTTTTCCATTGTATACTAACAGGGGACCTGTGTACCTGTAGTATGCTAGGGGTATACCAGGAGTATGTCTTGTAGTATACCAAGGACCAGAGGGCTTCTTTCCCTCTACCCTCTGAGCTGAGGGAAGAGTTGAGGTGCGGCTCAGGGAAGAACCACTGGAAAATTCGTGTTGGAAAGACACCTTGGAGTTGCATTTTTTTTTTTTCTTTTTGAGGGCGCGTAAGCCTACGGGCGGCAGCCTCCAACAGCCTGGCTGATCAGAGGAGCAACAGTCAAGGTGTGACCCCCAGACCAGGTTTTCTAGAGGGGTAGAGAAGGGCCTCCAGAATCAGCTTGAGGTGTGTGTGTGTGTGTGTGTGGGTGGGTGTGTGTGCCTTGTGCGCGTGCTGTACAGTGATGTACCGAGGACCAGATATCTTCATGGCTTCCTCCACCTTGACTTCCTCCACCGTGACTTCCTTCACCGTTGACTTCCTCCTCCTTGACTTCCTCCTCCTTGACTTCCTTCACCGTTGGCATCCTCCTCCTCGACTTCCTCCAACGTTGACTTCCTCCTCCTTGACTTCCTTCACCGTTGACATCCTCCTTTTTGACTTCCTCCAACGTTGACTTCATACTCCTTGACTTCCTCCAACGTTGACTTCCTCCTCCTTGACTTCCTTCACCGTTGACTTCCTCCTCCTTGACTTCCCCCACCACGACTTCTTCCAGCGTGACGTTCTCCACTTTTGACTTCCTCCCTTTCCACTTCCTCGTTATTGACTTCCTCTTGCTGCTGCTGCTGCTGCTGCTGCACATGTTTATATAAGTGTGTGTACGTGTGTTGGTGCACGGGTGGGCTGGGAGAGTGTCGCGGGACACTCTCTCTCTCTCTCTCTCTCCCTGTGGCGGCCGCCGCCTCTCTCTCTCTTCTCTCACACTCCCCGCCTCTCTCCTTATCGATTTATCATCTCCTATTCCACGTTCTCTCTCTCTCTCTCTCTCTCTCTCTCTCTCTCTCTCTCTCTCTCTCTCTCTCTCTCTCACTTACTTCACGGCCATTCCCGCCTCGCCCCCCCCCCCGTCTACCTGGCCACACCTCCCTGTCACCCCCCGACCCCCTTCACCTGGCCACATCTCCCACGATGGATCGGGAGAGGTCATGGTGAGTTGGGAGAGGTCATGGTGAGGTGACAGAGGTCATGATGAGTTGGGAGAGGTCATGGTGAGGTGGCAGAGGTCATGGTGAGGTGGCAGAGGTCATGGTGAGGTGGCAGAGGTCATGGGGAGTTGTGAGAGGTCATGGTGAGGTGGCAGAGGTCATGGTGAGTTGGGAGAGGTCATGGTGAGGTGGCAGAGGTCATGGGGAGTTGTGAGAGGTCATGGTGAGGTGGCAGAGGTCATGGCGAGTTGTGAGAGGTCATGATGAGTTGGGAGAGGTCATGGTGAGGTGTCAGAGGTCATGGGGAGTTGTGAGAGGTCATGGTGAGGTGGCAGAGGTCATGGCGAGTTGTGAGAGGTCATGGTGAGGTGGCAGAGGTCATGGGGAGTTGGGAGAGGTCATGGTGAGTTGGGAGAGGTCATGGTTAGGTGGCAGAGGTCATGGTGAGTTGGGAGAGGTCATTGTGAGATGAGAGAAGTCCAGGCGAGATGATGGACGTCATTGTGAGTTGGGAGAGGTCACTGTGAGATGAGGGAAGTCCAGGCGAGGTGGTGGACGTCATTGTGAGTTGGGAGATGTCACTGTGAGATGAGAGAAGTCCAGGCGAGATGGTGGACGTCATTGTGAGTTGGATGTCACTGTGAGATGAGAGAAGTCCAGGTGAGATGGTGGACGTCATTGTGAGTTGGGAGAGGTCATTGTGAGATGAGGGAAGTCCAGACGAGATGGTGGACGTTATTGTGAGTTGGGAGAGGTCATTGTGAGATGAGAGAAGTCCAGGTAAGATAGTAGAGGTCATTGTGAGTTGGGAGAGGTCATTGTGAGATGGGAGAGGTGATGTTGAGTTGGGTGTTGTCATGACGATTTGGGAGAGGTGGTGGCTGGGTGTGTGTGAGAGGATGAGCTGGGGAGAGTGATGGCTGGGTATGAGAAGTGACGTTGTGCTGGGAGAAGTATGGTGAGTCGGGGCCGTGATGGAGAGGAGAGGGCGAAGGCCATAGGAGGAAGTGTATGGTGAGCTGGGAAAAGAGGTGGTAGTGAGGAGGGAGGTGGGTGAGGAGCCCGCAGGAGAGGCACCATGTATGGGGGGCTGTTGGTGGCACCCTCAATGTTGTCCAGTGAATCTACAGGAGGTTATCGATTGGCAGGGGGCACGGCAGGAGGCGGCGCTGAGGAGGTGCAGGAGGGTGTGGGAGCAGAAGGAGGAGGAGGAGGATGAGGCCAGGAGGTATCTGCTCCGCGAGTCAGGCAGAAGGGCCCAAAGCAGGGAGGAGGAAGAGGAGATTAGGAAGATATAGCAGGAGGTGGCTCTAGAGGAGGAGGTGGGAAGCAGGGGTTTTCAGGAGGGCCTGTGAGGGCAGGAGGCTCAGGCTGACGACGAAGAAGGAGGAGGAGGAGGAGGAGGAGGAGAAGGAAAGGTTCCAAATCATAAAGGGATCTCAAGAAGCTAGTGATTATCCCTCAGCATTCACGCCGTCTGAACTCCACGAAACACCAGGAGATTTCTGGGCGACATGCCCTCACTCCACAGGGCCAGTGAGGGTGTCTGTGTCTCTGTGTCTGTCTGTCTGCCTATCTCTGAGTCTCTCTGTCTGTCTGTCTGCCTCTCTCTGTGTCTGTCTGTCTGCCTCTCTGTCTGTCTGTCTGTCTGCCTATCTCTGTGTCTGTCTGTCTGACTGTCTGAACGGTCAAATGCGTGTTGGTTTTGCTAGGCCGAATTCAGAACGATTCATGTACTCACTGAGGAAGACTTGGGTAGTTAACACAGGCGGGGACCATGTAGGGATGGTGGCCCCCTGTGTGGCACAGGGGTGTTGGGGGAGGGCGATCCTCTCCTCCGCCAGCACTCCCCCAACATCTGTTGTGCTCACCACTCACTCAGACTTCCTCGAGCGCGACGGTACCACTCCCCGTTGAGGACGACGGTACGACCCTCTACCCCTCAGGTCAGAAGCCTGGCCATCATAACCAATGGGGGGTTCGTCGAACCGTCGTACTCAAGTTGGTGAAAGACGAAACCCAGGTTCACAAATCAGCACTACTTGCGAGAGTGGAGTAAGGACCACCGACACTCACACGGGGCCATTAAGTTTATATCCCTTGTTTTCCCCCCGCCCTCGCGTGTTCGTCACTTGGGCGAGACTGTTACAGGCGCTCGACACACATTTGAGCACATGTAGTGTGAAGTGGATACAACCGTGTGTGTATACACACACACACACACACACACACACACACACACACTGGATATACAGCTAAATACTGGGGCTTACAGGGTAATGTGGTCGTGGTTGATTAACATCAGCAAGGTGTCAGTGGTTTTACTAGTCCAGGGTACAGGAGTGCCACAGTACGTCTTGTGTTTCAGATGTTATGACACCTGACACCCGTAGGTTTACAGTGCCTGGCTTGTCACTTGCAGGGGGTATGACGGTGTCACAGGGAGTCCCTGCCTTAAGCAAGATATATATATATATATGTGTGCCTCTGCAGTATACCTTCCCCTCCCCCTGACAGAAGGGACTACTGTCTGTCTCTTCCCCGTCTACGAAGGCAGACGTATTGTTCTCTTGCGTGTTCCGCTGCCGTTTGAATTTAGAGGCGTGCCCGGGTCACAGTGATTTGTCATTTTTTTTTTTCATTGAAACTCCGGAATGGATCGTATATTGTCACGTATAGTCGTCATGGATCTTATTAACCCCTTGAGGATGACGGGGTCCGCCTTGAGCACGACGGGGTCAGCCTTGAGCAAGACGGGGTCAGCCTTGAGCACGACGGTCTCACCCTTGAGCACGACGGTTTGGGTCTTGGGCCTTGGCTTTCGCAGTCTGGCCTTTCACCTGATAAGCCATGGGCCAGACCATCACATCTAAGGCTCGTACCTTCGTTGCACAAGGGTCGTACCTTCGTTGCACAAGGGTCGTATCGTCGTTGCACAAGGATCGTGACCTTCGTTGCACAAGGGTCGTACCTTCGTTGCACAAGGGTCGTACCTTCGTTGCACAAGGGTCGTGACCTTCCTGCTGAAGCTGGTCAGAGTCGCTGTGAACCGTTCCTTCTCAAAGGTCCCCCCCAAATGATTACAGCCCTCGTACATAAACAGTCCGTGCCATACCTCTTTCGCTCTGGGACCACGTCCCATGTTGACGGTCTGTCTGACCCGGGTCCCATGTTGACGGTGCCACAGTGAGAGGCATTTGTGACGAATGGTTTCGGTCGCTAGCCAGGCCCTCTGGCCCGTGGCCTCTCGTGTCAAGGGCACATGAGTTACAGAGTCATGAGGTTTGTTTGGCTGGAAGGGCATTTACCTTGACTGCCATTAGAGAGAGAGAAATGTCTGCATGCAGCTTACGTCTCTATTATGAATGGTCTCTTGAAAGCAGGATGAGGTCAGCGTGACCTTAAAGCATTCGGAGGCGAGGTCAGCGTGAGTGAATGATGGTCACTATTATAAAGTCTATCATGTCTGTACCCTAGAGTTTTTGTTCCTGTAATGTCAAGGCTGAATCTTCTGCTGAAGCAGGGCAATTTACAACATCGCTTCCTGAAAGTTGAAATATTGACTCGCACTGGGGCGCCAGGGGCTTTGCACTGTCGTAAATGAGGCCACGGCGCGAGCCTTGACCCACAGGATCAAGTTGTTTTCATTTACAGGTTCATTTACAGGTAATTGATAAGCAGTCCGGAGGTAAAGGGAGTAATCAGCGAGAGCATTCCGCTGCCACAGATGGGTGTATGTGAAACGCAGACATAGTTTTATCTCTCCTCTTTCTGGAAGCAACAGCGGGTGGGAGTGTGCCTGTGTTATGTCCATACCTGTGGTTGATAACCTGTATACCCCCAGTTATCAGTGGTCGTCTGATACCCCTAGTACACACACACACACACACACACACACACACACACACCCGTGTGGGTTAGGTACAAGGACCCGGCTACCAGTGAACATCCACCCTCCTCCAGTACATACACCCCCGTGGGCCAAGTAATACCTCGGGCCCCACCGCCCTTCCTCGGTGTACAGTCGGCCGAAATGGGAGAGACGCATTTCACTCAGTCCAGATTACATGTTCTGGGTGCCACATCTTCCTATTGTTCGGCAGTCGGGGCAAGAGTGTAGGAGCGGAAGGGTGGGGGAACTCGTACGCAGTCACGCTAGTGGGTTGATCGTGACTGGCGTAAATGCGTAGGGTCAGGTTGAAGACCATCCCGTCACACCCCAAGGTCACATGGGGTCGAACCCTCGTGCTCCGGGGTCGTGCCGTCGTGCTCCGGGGTCGTGCCGTCGTGCACCGGGGTCGTGCCGTCGTGCTCCGGGGTCGTGTCGTCGTGCTCCGGGGTCGTGCCGTCGTGCACCGGGGTCGTGCCGTCGTGCTCCGGGGTCGTGTCGTCGTGCTCCGGGGTCGTGCCGTCGTGCACCGGGGTCGTGCCGTCGTGCACCGGGGTCGTGCCGTCGTGCACCGGGGTCGTGCCGTCGTGCTCCGGGGTCGTGTCGTCGTGCTCCGGGGTCGTGCCGTCGTGCACCGGGGTCGTGCCGTCGTGCACCGGGGTCGTGCCGTCGTGCTCCGGGGTCGTGTCGTCGTGCTCCGGGGTCGTGCTTGAGGGAGCAACACCACCCTCGTCTCCCCCCCTCCACCATCTTCCCTCACACCTGCACATTTCAGGGTTCAAGCAGCACCCTGTTGTGTATGTGCATGTGTGTGTGTGTGTGTGTGTGTGTGTGTGTGGGTGTGTGTGTGTGTGTGTGTGTGTGTGTGTGTGTGTGTGTGTGTGTGTGGCGAGGCAGAGTGCGTCTGGTGTCTGCGAGAAGCAGACCCCCAAGTTTTCCTCTGATGTTATGACATGATTTAGTTCAGACCTGTCTAGCCAGACCAGACCTGCTGCTCCTGCCTGAGAGAGAGAGAGAGAGAGAGAGAGAGAGAGAGAGAGAGAGAGAGAGAGAGAGAGAGAGAGAGAGGCGTGCACTTCTCACTGACGGCGCGGCATCTCTCTCTCTCTCTCTCTCTCTCTCTCTCTCTCTCTCTCTCTCTCTCTCTCTCTCTCTCTCTCTCTCTCTCTCTCACCCGGGGATTCGACTGAATTATTCGAAACTCTCTGGGGTTGGTTTCTGACTTGTAAACTTTCCTCCGAGAGAGAGAGAGAGAGAGAGAGAGAGAGAGAGAGAGTAGCAAGGAGGATGAGGGCACTTTAACCCCAGTTGTTGTCAGTGACGTACCATACAGCAGCCTGGGGGCAGAATGTCAATCAAGTTTTATGTTCTTTAACATCTTCGGGTGAGATAGCGCGACGGAAGGGTTAGGTCAGGTCAGGTCAGGTGGGTGGGGGGTGGGGGTTGGTTCGGGTTCCTCGGCCGTTGTAAGTGGCGGACCACTGGCCCTCTCATGGCCCCCCGACCCCACCCACTGGATGTATATAATCATCGCCTTATGTCTGCAGTGTCAGCTCCAGCACTGCCGAATGCTCAGCACCTCCACTGAAATCGTAGCCAGCGTAGACAAAGCTGGGGGAAAAGAAGAAGAACTCTCTCTCTCTCTCTCTCTCTCTCTCTCTCTCTCTCTCTCTCTCTCTCTCTCTCAGTCCCCACGTAAGAATTGATCCGTGATCGTCTTTTGCCCACGTCTTGGAGGAGGAGGTTGGGAGATAAGCACCGCCACGTACGTACATATACCACCTAGACGTTTCTCACGTACCATAAAGGGGGAGGGAGGGAGGGAGGGTGGATGGTTGGGAAGGGGGAAGGGGAAGGTACGGGTACCGTCGGTTGTGGGAATGGGTCCCGGGCGGGTGAGGAAATGGGTGGGGTGCGGGGTTTTTTTTTTTAGACCTTTGCGATGTAATGATATCACTGTAATCAAATCTTGCGTCCTCCTCCTGTATCCCAGCGTCTCTTGTTATCACCGGAGGTTCTCCTCTCTCTCTCTCTCTCTCTCTCTCTCTCTCTCTCTCTCTCTCTCTCTCTCTCTCTCTCTCTCTCTCTCTCTCTCTCTCTCCCCGCGCGCGAAAGAATGAGCTTTTGAAATGTGAATCTGTCGACGCTCGTCCACCGTGCGGAAACAGAAACAAACACACAGATAGATAAAGCTGCTTCTGGATACGTGGCTTGTGGTGTGTGTAAAGGTGAAAAAAAAAAAAAGAGAGATATTTAGAAATGCTCCCCCTGTCGTGGATTTCCTGTGTTCGCCATTTTCATTCCCATCTCAAACGAGAGGGACCGTCCTCTCGTTTTCTATTGGTCTCTCGCAGTTTCCAGACGAGTCTTTAATGATGATTGGCGCGTATTATATATATTTTTTTTGACCCATAGAAACCAGACCGCCCCTCCCTCACCTCTCCCTTGCTGTAGGCATTTGGTAACCCCGACACAAGTTGAGTGCTGGCTTAACCGAGGGCTGAGGACGACTCGGTGAACCTGTCCACCATTTCGACGTAAATTCGTTACCCCCTTCCCTCCCATCACGCTGAACGAGACTGGTCAACCAGCGTCTTTTGGGTACGTCAACATCGGCTCGCTTGTACGATGGCGCGTTCGACCTACGGCGCACGGTAGTGGACGCGTCGCCTTGAAAAAAAGAGCTGGCGAATTATCGTGCTCTCGAACCCATCCTGTGGGCGGGCAGCGCTGAAGATGCTACAGGAAGTAGGCCACAGTGATTGAATTTCATGTAACAAGTTACGACATAGGCAACCGTTTGCTGTAGGAAAAGTTGGGGTAATTCCCAAGTATGTGGGACAACGGAGAGAACTACTGTGTGTGTGTGTGTGTGTGTGTGTGTGTGTGTGTGTGTGTGTTCCAGTTATCCAGGGCAGAGTTAGGATGCCTCACATTTATCTAGGACAAAGGTGTTTCCCCAGTATCTGGGGGAAAGTTGATGTGCTTCCTCAGAGTCTAGGGGAAAGTTGATGTGCTTCCCCAGAGTCTAGGGGAAAGTTGATGTGCTTCCCCAGTATCTGGGGAAAGTTGATATGCTTCCCCAGTATCTGGAGGGGCAGAGTTAATATGCTTCCCCAGTGTTGGGGGGAAGACAGTTTATATCCTTCTCCAGTATCTGGGGGTACAGTTAATATGCTTCCCCCAATATCTGGGGGGTGAGACAGAGTTAAGACACTCTCAACCACGTAAGACACACGCCATCATCTTTGAGCGAGTGCACAGACATTCTCTCTCTCTCTCTCTCTCTCTCTCTCTCTCTCTCTCTCTCTCTCTCTCTCTCTCTCTCTCTCTCTCTCTCTCTCTCTCTCATGACGGGAAGAATTGCCTCAAAAAATCACACGCTGTACAGCAGTCATTGGCTGCTCGCGCCTCGTATACACATTTGCTCTTCGATAAGTTTACCTCACTTCTGGAACGGAAGGGGTCATTGCTTCGGCTAGATTTTCCTGCAGAGGTGTGGGTCATATGCTCCACACCATGTTTTTGATAGTCTCTCTCAAAACATCTGTTTGGAGCTATAGACACACACACACACACACACACACACACACACACACACTGTATGGGCTGTGTGATACCCCAGTTGGCGCCTTTACGTCCGGTACGCGCTAGGGTTCATTTCGTATATTGTGGACGACTCTTGTTTATGACTGAATCTACGGTAATGGTTCGATTTCGTGCGTGTTCCGTAATAGCTTTCGTGACGAAGGCTTACGCTGAGGACGTCATGGCTTTTGTGGTAAGTTTCCCCGAAATGACTGCGTACGATTTGCGTAAATGCATGGTGTACAGATACGCAAACAGGCATCGGATATCTGCGTAACTATAAGTCACGTGTGTCATTGCCTAAGCTACGCGTATTTAAGTACGCCATGGACAGCGATAGGTCATATATTACGCCGGTAAATTTTCCCCACAGCCTAAACTTTTTTTTATTTTCATTTATGTATTTATTTTTTTGTTTTTGTTTAGCCTGGCTGGTGCTGGCCTGGCCCGGCCCGGCCCGGCCCAGCTCGGCCCCCGAGCACCTCACCTTTAACCTTTAGGTAATATTGGAGAGGTCAGTCCCGATATTTTTAAAGTTTATCATTACGGCCGAGGGGGAAAAAAATAACACGACACGCGTGGCGGTAGTTGTGTTTGAGAAGAGAGAGAGATACTCTCTCTCTCTCTCTCTCTCTCTCTCTCTCTCTCTCTCTCTCTCTCTCTCTCTCTCTCTCTCTCGTATATGCTTTTCTAACGAAGGGCTGGCGGTCGTGGCCCTACCCTCCGACCCCGCCCCTTAATTAAGGTGGTTCGGGGTCAAAGGCCAAGGTGCCATTCGTCGTACTGAATAGGGTCGAAGGGACGTGAAGCGCTTAAGGGTCGTACCGTCGTGTTCAAGGGTCGTACCGTCTTTCCTTAATGGGGTAAAGCTGGAGAGGTGTTTACAACCCGTATAAGACAGACGTTTCCTTGTCTCACCCTCTCACGCTGAATTGTCCTCCTGGAAATGTTAAGCAAAGAGCAGATATATCTTTTAAAAGTCATGTATTTTCCATGATGACGCAGGAAGGACATGGCCTCTCTGTTTTACGCCCTACGAGACGCAAGACGCTGCCTGCATGTATGTAGCAAAGGTAGGATGAACACTGAGGGACTTATACACGAATCCTGTCGTAGGCGATTTAACCAGCAATCCTCCCCACTCCCTTCTGGGCCGATGTAGGGAAAGGCTGTAGGTGATATGTACATTGCATTATTATCGCCGTCAGGATCCGCCCTGGGGGATGTAGGCGAGTGTTGAGGTTTTCGAGGGGGAGGGGGGGTGGGAGGGTGTCGGTGTGGTGCCGCAGGGGTTAGGGAGGAATGGGGTAGGGGTGTGGAGGAGTGATATGACAGTGGTGGCACGTATGCCGTCGGTCCCTCTTGCCTTGTCAAGATCATGGTCATTACTGTCGCCCAGTCATGCAGGGAGCCAGGCGGCCCCAGTCATGAACACGTCCTTCGCCTCTCATGAACAATTAGGAAAGGAGGGTGTTGACCGTGTGTGTGTGTGTGGTTAGGGGGGGGTGGATGGGGGATAGGAGGGAGGGCTTGGGTAAGGGAGGTGGGAGGGAGTCAGGGATGGGGTCGCGGCGTGATGGGGTGGGGGGAGGAAGAGGAGGAGAAGGAGAGGAGGATGGGGGAAGTGCATCATCTATCAAAACAATGGAAGACGACGTGCCAAGCTCTGGTTGCTCCCTCGGGGTCACGCTGCCCACACTGGCTAGTTGCTTGGATGGAGGCGGCCACGTCATCACCAGGATGGTGAGGTGGGAGTTCCCTCCCTCGGCCACATGGACACCAGTACCCCCGTCGGGAAGTGCTGCTGCTGGCGCTGGTGGGGCAAAGCCCGCACCGGCCAGGCGCTCGAGTTTATGTATGTGTTTGTGTGAGGGGCATGCGTGCCTCCGGGAGAGAGAGAGAGAGAGAGAGAGAGAGAGAGAGAGAGAGAGAGAGAGAGAGAAGGGAGATGGAGGGGTAGGGAGAGGTGTGTGGAGTGTGCGTGTTAGTCCGCACTAAGGGTAGTGACCGTGTCTGCCCACTCTTTAAGGCCCCCTCGCTCAGCATCTATTCTTAAATAAATGCAAAACCAGACTTTACTCATGAGGCAGCTCTTGTTTTTTTCCCCCCCCCTCTCTCTCTTCTTCTAATGTAAGAAATAGTTTTGCAATGATGCATGAGCGTCGTGCGAGCGGAGAAACGGAGCGTGTAGGACTCGCGCCTTGCCTTGAGTGCGTCTGGCTGATGTCTGCTGCGGCGCGCGTCTCACCCCCTCAAGGTCACATGATGCGCGGATGACGTCACTGCTTGGCTACCGACTCGGCCAATCACGGGAGCGGGGACGTTGGTGGGCGGAGACGGCGCCGCCAATCAGCGGAGCCCGTTCGCGTGACGTAGCCCATCCATAGAAGAAACACACCAATACAGTTGTCGTAAAGTGGCACTGAAGGCTACTGGGATACTAAACTCTACGTAATATTTATGAAATTCTGCTGCAGCAACAGATCAATTGAATAACCGGCGTCACGCGGTTCGGTGCACGACACCTGACGGGAGTTCAGTCGTCAACAAGGCCTGTCTGGCAACGTTCGCCTTGGCGAGTTGCTGTGGCGGACGGACCGCCATGGGTGGCGAAGTACCACTGTCACGGGGCGGAACACCGGCTGAAGTAACTTATGAGCCGACTGATGCCCGAGATGCTCCTATATCAAGACGGGAGTTTTTTTAAGACTACATAAATGAAAGAAATGGCTATAAAAGAGTCTACTTTCTTGGCATTTATGTGGTATATGGTGCAGACACAGGGCGGTGAGAGGGGGACCACGGTTGGATCCAGACTGACTCACTCACCGCTGCCCTTCAGAACCTCAGCAAATGTCACGCTGAAAATAGAGGCGGCAGTTGATGGAATCAGCTCATGTGGGATTGAGAGGAGCTCTTCTGCAGCAGAGGAAAGTGCAGGTTAAAAAAGAATATATTTTGATATTACACCCAACAAACCCTTCTGTATTTTCGAGACGAGGTATTAATAAGAAATATGCATCGACCACAGTGGAACCGTCCCAGCAAATCTTTGTGGTGTTCAGTGAAATCCTCCTTAAATAATATTTTAGAGTTTAACAGTTAGATATCTGGAGACTTCGTAAAGGTCAAGTTGTTTGGGTAACGATGGAATAAGAACCTTAAAGGTATATACTCAAATGTCCATCGACATGGCTTATGATCTTTGTCGTTGACATGGCGGTCAGTTTTGAAATCAATCATCCGGTTGTATCACTTCAACTGTTTATATTTTGACATCGAGAGAATATTAGATACCAGGTTGGTCGTAGCTGTCCGTCTACATTCATTGCCTTGGCAGCTTCCAGTGTTTCCACTGTAAAATGCACTCCTCTTCAAGGTGCCATGATTGCACCAGCGCTGTTTGAGACTCACCGAAGTATGTGACATCAGACGGTAACAGAAGTGTAACATTTGGGCGGTTCTATTTTCGTACGCTGTAAAAACATAATGGCGCGGACTTTTTTCTTTTTTTTTTTTTTAGAAAAAGGGAGACAAAGGTGACAGTGACTCTCTTTAAGGCACTTATGTATTCTCCAGGCTCGAATATTGGTGTTTTCCAACATGAAGCTGGACGAAATGGCTGGGATAGATATTGTCCAGTCACCGTCCACACTTGACTGGTTTAAAGTCCTGATCTCTTTGGGAGAAATTTACCATGATCCCTGGAGGGTGGTATGTCTTGCTCTCAGTCTTAACTCATAAGTAGATCACTGTTAGTAATGCATGCATGTACGACGACAGAATTTTACAGCTCAATTCAGCATGTTTCCTGGTACGATACGAATATCCATGATTTAGTGAGTAGCGTTACTGACCATGAATCACGCACGCGCCTGCCCGAGTACGAATCGTAGGAGCGGTTGGCTGGCAGGCAGCCCGCAGCCAACCTAGGAGTTGGATCTTCCCCTCTAAGCCGGTCGATGAATAGGTTAGTCTTGAGCTGGGGTATATATATATATATATATATATATATATATATATATATATATATATATATATATATATATATATTAAATGTGGCCAGATTAAGAAAGCAGAAGCTGACCCGACGTCCTTTGCCAAGTGGAGGGACTGGTCACTTTACCGTTCTGGTCAAGCTTTACATGTTTCTCGGATCATCTGTTCCTCGTTTCCTCTGCTGTGGTTAAGCCTGGTTTTTTGTATATATATATATATATATATATATATATATATATATATATATATATATATATATATATATACCTCGCTAATGCGGGAAATGGCGAATAGTTTGAAAAAAAAAAAATATATATATATATATATATATATATATATATATATATATATATATATATATATATATATATATATATAGATAGATAGATAGATAGATAGATAGATATATTCTCTTGTTCATGTTGACTCTGTATCCTTGGAAATGAAAATGAATTTGTTTTAGACGCCAGAGGACTTAAACTTTGTGATGCATTGCCCACAGCCATGGAAAAGCATTTTCCAATGCTTGAAGGACTTGCAAGTTTAAGAGTTGAAGACGAGTCAGACTTTGAAGGGCAAGGAGACCAAACAAAGGAATAGCATAGCTTGGTTGGGAGGGCAAGCCATTGGTCCGGAAGATAAGCGTCAAGGTTACATTGCTGATAATCAGGTGGCGGCGGAGGGGTTACGGGTAGGAGTTGCTGCTGTTGATCATGGTGTTAAATGTACCCCGCACAGGGGTCAAGGTTAAAAAAAAAAGTGGCTGTTCATGGTATCATGTGTCCGGTGCGCCGGGGTCAAGCAAGGTTCAGGTATTGTCGAACGCGACGTAGAAGGTGACGACCTCACTCTGCTCCTCCCTCCACAAGGAACCGAGTGTGTACCTTTACTGTCCCTCGTCTTCATATTTGATGCAGACGCAGACACGAGCCAGAGTTTGCGATATATCTTTCTTCCTGGTGGAGCCAGAGTTAGTTATGGTGATTTGGTATGTAGTAGAGAGAGAGAGAGTATTAAGGAAAGAATATTATTATTGGTAGTATCATCATTATTATGATCTTTATTGTTAATAATAGTGACGAATCATGATAATATTATTATTTTATTATTATTATTATTATTATTATTATTATTATTATTATTATTTTATTATTATTATTATTGTTATTATTATTATTATTATTATTATTATTATTATTATTATTATTATTAAACAAACACCATCATATGCAAAAAGAAAGGCGTAAGTTACCTCGGGAGTGATAATGTCTGATGACTTTATCCTCATTGAGTATAACAAAACAACAATTACCTCTCAAAGAATATGGCTGGAGTATGATGGACCATCAAGACAAGACAAGAGAGGCGAAATCGTTGATGGCGCCCTTAAAAGCACTTGCAATACTCGGCCCAGAATTATTCCTAACACCACATTTCAGTGTGGGCGAGATTGCAGATAAATGTTATGCAAACGTCTTTCAAAGCCTAAAAAGGACACTTTTTTTTTCTAAAGGAACGGAACTCCTAAGAACGACCGAAAACTTGAACTTAGGTTTTACATTTTTTTTGTTTTTAGAACGTAGACGGGAGAGATGTGTCTTGATTTACATGACAGACGCGGACAGCTGTAAAAGATGTTGCCTCTGGGACTGGAAGATGCTGTATGTATGATAAATAATAGACATTGGGTCTACATTTAGCAACACTGAGTAAATCACTGTATTCGGGTTCAAGGTGAAGAACCTTGACATCAAGTTTATGTCCTTTGTTGCGGTGTCATGGTTGAGGTGCTCTTGATTATGGTGTGTGGTGTTCTCTGTAGTGGGGTGAGTGCTGAAAACCTGGCGCTCGTAGTATCGGGTTGTCCTCTGTGGCGGGCTCAAGGCTAAAGTGCACATGAAGATGGGGACTGGTGTTCACTGTAACGGTGTCATGGGTGGAAACCATGTTCTCGTGGTATGGGGTGTCCTTTGTATTGGGATAAAGGCTGAGATGCTGTTTACGATAGAGTGTCTGTTGGACCATCTAGCTGGGCCAAGTCTGAGGAGTAGTGCTTTGTAGTGAGGTCAAGGATGGTGTGCTATTGACCATCGTTTGTAACGAGGTCGCAACTCAGTGTTCATAATCACGTTGTCAGGTGTACACTGTAACGGGTCATGGTTGAGATGTAATTCATAAGGATTTGTTTTTTTATTTTATGGTGAAGGCTCCAGTCACACCCACAAGTGCCCATCAAGGCTGGGCCATAATTGAAAAATAAAGAGGTTAATGAAAGGGGAAAAGAAATGGCAAGGAAAAGTATTAACATGAATTTTGGAGGAAATGAAAAACCAGCCTTATAAAAAGTGCCAGTTCAAAGTTATTGGGAAAGACATGATAGGGTAACTAGAGAATTCCAAACAGAGCCATAGAAATTGCTAAGCCGGTTGATAACCTTGTGATCTTCTCTGCCTGCATTGCTTCAGTAAAACATCTAAGTTACTGGGATTAAAACATAGACTTGATACATCATAATACCATGAGAAAAATGCTTGAATACCTTTTCCCTAAGCTTCATACATTGGTTGATTTATTAATTGAATGACATACTGGGCAAAATTTACTTATTTGATCATCTGAAGTGCAGACATCATGTAGGAAATATTAGGGAATATAGCATTTGTCAGTCCATATTTTGCTTTGTCTGCAGCCTGTAGATGAAAGAAACACCTTGGGAAGAAACATTGGAGTTCTTCAAAAGATAGCTGAACAGGTTCCTCCCAGGTATACTAGGCCAACTAAGTTTGATATAATAAGCATATAAGCCAACCAGAATGGTAGAACTGGGCCGAGTAAGGAAGCTTTGTTTTATCTGAGTTGCTGCGGTAGAAGATAGTTTCCCAAACTAACAAAGGCTTTGTCATCCTGCCATTGCTCTGAAGTTAATAAAACTTGTTTTATATATCAGGGAAAAACTCAAACCTCCTTACTTCCTTCAACCCTTCAACCCCTGGTGGGAGTGAAATAGCTCCCTTGCTCCCTTAGCCTTTTCTTCACCATTAACATTTAACTTTTATTTTCATCAGCAGAGCTTTGAAGACATCTTTCCATGTAAACAAAATCCATTGTTGCCAATTAGTATTTGGAAAGTCATGCAAACTCTTAATTGAAGGCATTAGCATATATACCAGTTCTTAATTAGCACTCTCATTATGATGGTTGCAGTGCATGGACAGTGCAGAATATTATTTGAGGCTTGTGCTCAATGAGGATGAGCCAATATTAGATCTGTATGTAAGTGTTGATGTTAATCGTGGTTCTGGTGATATATTTCTCAGTTTAAGGTTATTTACAGGAATATACTGCAAGGTTGGTTATGAAGAAGTAGCTGGTGGAGCTTAAACTAATGCTTAATGTTTGATGTTAGTAACATACGTTTACAGGTGGTAGTATTGTTATTATTATGTTTTATTTTATTTTTATTTTTTTTTCATACTATTTGCCATTTCCCGCATTAGCGAGGTAGCGTTAAGAACAGAGAACTGGGCCTTAGAGGGAATATCCTCACCTGACCCCCTTCTCTGTTCCTTCTTTTGGAAAATTAAAAAAAGCAAGAGAGGGGAGGATTTCCAGCCATCCGCTCCCTCCCCTTTTAGTCGCCTTCTACGACACGCAGGGAATACGTGGGAAGTATTCTGTCTCCCCTATCCCCAGGGATATATATATGTTTCCTTTTCTTTCAAACTATTCGCCATTTCCCACATTAGCATTTTTCTTTGTAGTCAATAATAATATGGTTAGGATAATATATGTGGTGATTGTGTGGACCTATTGTTGATTAGGTCCGCTGTCATAATGAATAGACTTTATGGTTAATGATCATTACGATAATCAGCTCATTCATATGTGAATATACTTTGTGAGCTAAATTTTCAAACTTTTTGTTTTTCCCACATTAGCAAAGTTATGCTTGGAAATGGTGAAGAATGACCTCATTTACTCACATCCACTCTTTATTAGTCATGTATAATGCACCAGAACCAGAGCCTCCTATCCACAGACAACCCCAACAGACTGCTTCATGTTCTCTTGTTCAACCCATTGACAGTGCATCACCCCCTATATACCACATCATGATAGTTCACTCTATCCTGTTGCAACCCTCACACCCTCCTTCATGCTCAAGCCATGATCTCTTAAAACCTTTTTCACTCCATCCTAACATTTCCAATTCTGACCCCCCCATTTCTGTTCCCTCTCCTTCTGAAACTTATACCCTCTTAGTCAGCCTCTTCTCACTCTTCCTTTTCATATTCTTCTCTCTGATCACCACTATGGCTTCCGTAAGGTGAGATCCAATGGTGATATTCTTTCCTATCTTACTAATGTCTGTTCATCATCCCTGAAAGATTTTAGGGAGTCGTGTAGTTGCCCTTGACATATCTAAGGCTTTTGACAGGGTTGGCATCAGTCTCATCTCTAAACTCAAACATTTAATTTCCGACACATCCACTTGTCTCTACACAGTCTTATGTATAGCCCATGCCTCACATACATATAATGTTTGTGCCTTCCCAGATAGTGTTCTCTCTTTCCAGAGATTCTTCAGCATTCCCAGAACCTTCACCTCCCTCACCCACCCTATGACTCATTTCTGCTTCCATTTCTGTATATTTTCTCATTTGTAATCTGTACATCACTCATCTCTCCAACATAACAAATACCAATTCAATATATCTCAAAACCTCTTTTGCCCATGATGCAGTTACCACACTGAAGACACCGTACATTTACTACTCAGTTGCCCTTCTTTTTCCCCATACAGACACACTAACAACATCATTACTTTTTACTCTTATTTCCACTGTTCTCTGGTTAGTCTTCTTCTCTGTTCTCTTACACTCACTCTTCTTGTAGTTTGTTTAGGGGGGGGGCTCTCTCCACCCTTTACTTTATATTTGTATTTATATTCATATCTTTATTTATAGTTTTTCTCCCACAACTGTTTGCAAGGGAAAGGACCTCAATAAAAAAGGCCTCATCACACCTGAGGTTTTAAGCTTCATGGTTTCTCCCTGCAAGAATACATTTATTTCTGAATGCATTCATCTCTGGCAAATACATCATATTGTGCATTATTTTTGTATTTAAGGCTGTGCATGTGGAAGGTCAGCTAGAGGCAGAGAGCTTCAGGTGCCTGTGGGTTGGATGTAAAGTGTACGACAAAGCCTCTTGTTCTGTGTCGTGGTTGGAGCGACATGTCCTCACTCATGGAGGGCACAAGCCATTCAAATGTATCGTTGATGGGTGCGGTCAGAGATTTACATCACAGGTGAGGATAATGTTAAGCGTTCTGTCTTCATATAGTTTATTGCTGTGGATGTTACCACAAATTTCAGATATATTTTCACTAAAGTTTCTTCTTGTTCTTTATGATTTCATAATTCCTAAAATGTATTATGTAATCAGTACTTAAAGTTCCATTTTTAAGCACTATTACGATATCTTATAATCTTAGATATACATTATATTTAAGTGCTTATGATTTGAGAAAACTTGATAATAGAAAAACATTTCTTATCAATGCTACTGTAGAGTAGTATTATGAATGATAAGATAGTGAATTCATGATTAAACAGAAAGATTAATCATTCTTTGGCTCTTTAGTAAATGGAAAGTTTTCAGAATTCTTAGAAAACTGTAGAAAATAATATATCTTGCTAATTGAAAATAAAGTATTTGACAAACTGAAACAGAAATTGGAAACAAAAACAGTAGTAATAATACCACATCACAGGAATATGTTGCTTCATAAGTAAGATAAAATATATGACTAATTTCTATTTTTCCTCCATGAAGAAGAGGAGGAGCTATTCCATTACCTGATTTCAGTTCTCAGTCACTGTAACATCATATATTGATGAGCACTTCAGCATCTTACCAAGAGTAGGTCTTCCTGACCTACATTACATATCTCTAAGCAAACTTCATAGTTATAGATTACCTCTTAAATGTTTTTCAGATATCTGCCACAGAGAAGCATCCTGAGAAAAGGGAGTATGAGACTTGATGATAAATGTACATTCTGCTTCCCATTGATATGTAACCAGTCATTGGTAAACAAAGAATATTACAACTCGAAGTTTAATTTTTTTCATAGAAGATAGTGAGTAGTGCCAATACGTAGACCTTCTGTCATAGCTCAAAACATGCCATCTTTTCTGAAGACTCTTTTTCATATAAACAAGGAAAAAGATGAAAGAAATACCAACTAGTCAAAGTTAGGTATGAGGTCAACCAATCAAGGAATGACCTATTCTATGAAGGAAATAGAAGCCAATATAATGGACATGTTGAGCATTGTATGTGTACTTTTAACAAAAGGCAACTGCAACACATTTAGACTAGAAATCAGACTCCCTTCCAAAACATTAAGCAGATTCTGTAATGCATTACCTTTACTCCATTACCTTTACTACCATCATTATCTAGATGGTAGATAAAATCCCATTGAAAGCGGGCTGCTCATGAAGGTCGAATAAAGTATTTACAGCTTTCTCAGAGTTTTTTACATAGAGCTTCATTAATATTGAAGTATGAACACAAAGAATGAGTCAGGGTACTCTGTAAAAGATTCACAAATTTGCTGAACCATTAATATTTCCAGACAATGCTGCTGAAGTGCCAGATATTAACTGCTTTCTTAGTGATATGAGACGACACATAGATTGCTTTAAAACGGGAACTCTTGCAATGAGTCTGTATACAGATGCCTCTCCAAATTTTGTTCCTGATATTTTCACGTTGTATGTTTCAATGTATCGCAAGGCCCCTCATGCCCACAATGCAGCTGCCATAAGGAAGACAGTGAGCACTTACTACTCATTTGCCCTGCATTCTCTGCACCTAGACACACACAACACTTTATGACCTAACTGGTGGACATGGCCAGTATACTGGACAGAAATGTCATCATGCTAATTCTTTTAAAGGACCATACTGTTATCAAGCACAGTTAAGCAACCTCCACCTCTCAAAGATTATAATATGGATTAAGCATATCTCCCAGACAAGGAAACCGGGGCCATTAGTGACACTCTCCAAAGATCTTATGCTCACCAACCTAGAAAATTGTTGTGTGCTAATTCCATCTTTCATGGTAAGCAAAGTTACTGTAAGGAAATGAAAAAAAAAGTCCAAGAAAGTGGGAATGGCTAGAAGTACTAAGGTTTTACTGTCTGGAATATAGACAGGAGAGATATATGAATTCAGTGGAAAATGCCAAAAGAAATGGTTCCCAGTATACATTAAAAATATATGCTGTTGGAATGATAGGCATGTAAGACTGTAAAATATCACCTTTAAAATCAATTGATGCTATAAATACAGTTAGAGAAAACAGGATAAACACCTAAACTGTGATTGTCTCCACCAGCAAGTGATTTAAACATTATGGACCAACTAATGGAAAACTTGAAAAATAAACTGAAAGGTAGGGCAAGGTAAAGGTAAGTACAACAATTTAGATTATAGATATTACACAGACCAGATGAGCAAGAAGTTTGGTCTATGACCAAGGTATGGAAGAGGCAGTGAAATTGATTGATGGAATACAATGATGGAAAAACTATTCCGTGTTTGTTGCAGAGCTCACATAGCAAAGAAACATGCTCAGACAAAACCACTCACTCACCACCAATAGAGATCATAGAGTAATTCCATCCTCACTCTCCTAACCACTGAAAGGCAAATAACAAATTGATACTCTTTGCTTAACAGTATGAGGAACCAACAGTATCAAACTCTGGCAAATGATTAGAAAAATCCACTCATCCACACAACCCTGATCTCCACATATGAAATGCATCTAACATACATTCCATCTCCCAAAGAGCAGTAAGAAATACTAACGTCTTTCAGAAATTAGCCACAAATTTAACACAGAACAGGACAGACTTGAGAAATTTACTTAAAATCTATCCTAAAATAGATGCTCACCACCTTTCACTTTCACTGACACTTGAAATTACAGCTTTAAAGAACTTCCCTGCAACAGGCCCTGACATCATATAAGACTCTTGCAGTCCAGTCACTTATAAATATCTTCCACCACTTCTTGTTACACTACAAAGTCCCAAACACCTGGGAATTTGCCAGTATAATACCCATCCTAAGACCCCTCATACCACTCGAGTCCCCTTCCTTTTACTGCCATAAGTATGCTGTCTTGAGTATCCTGTTTCCTTGAAAAACTGATGCACAACAGACTCAAACAAAGTATCCGACTCGCACATGGCTTAAGACACAATCACTCCACAATTTCACTGCACAAAATGCACCCTGGCTGTCTTCATCCAACCACAGCCACAGTTCCAACAGTATTAGTGACATTTGGTATCAACAAAGCATTTGTAACTGTCCCCTGACATGTCCTCATGCAAAAAACACATAACACCATGTTCCACAGTGATAAGAAAAAATGCTTTGCCAGCTTAATAGCTACCTGTCAAGCCAGTCACTAACAGAAGCCTCACCTCCACAGTATTCATGCTCTGCAATGGAGCTTTTCAAGGGGCATTTCTTTCTCTCTAATCCTCTTCAAGCTATTCCTACATGACCTTCCGTCATGTCCCCAGACTACACTGATATAATCCTTTCATTATTCTTATGGTATTATATCTGTCTCTCCTAGCCAGAGCAACTCTCCTTGGTTCCTGTTTCTCCTGTAACTCTACCTTGGATGACTTCTAACATTCCTTCACCCCTGATGCTCCTCGTGCAGATCCTATGCTTCTCTTTGTGGTCTCTTCAGACTGTCTGAAAAGTGTTTCTCTCTCTGGACACAAGCAAGGCTTATGTTCCTGATGGCATCCATCCCCATATTCAGAAAGAGTGTGCCTCTGAACATGCACCTGTTCCATTTCAGTTTGATAACCAGAACTTTTTCTCCTTGAAAGCATGCATTAGTACAAGCCAACCCTGAGAAGGGTGACTGATCTAACCCCTCAAACCATTGTCCTGTCACTTTGACATTTACCATTCCGAAGTCTTTGAATCCTTCATCAGCTCCCATATCATCAGACATCTTGAATCTCACAGTCCTCTCTGATCACTATTATAGCTTCTATAAGGCAAGATCCACTGATGATATTCTTTTTCTGTCTTACCACTGTCTGTTCATCATCCCTGAGAGATTTGGGGGAATCTTATGTTGTTAACCTTGATATATCCGGTGTTTCACACATAACATGTACTCCATATTTGTCCTTTACTCATTCCTAAAAGACACACACATTATTACACTTCTTGACCTGTAGTTGTACGTGGTAGAGTTGACCAGCATCCTGAGTGCTGCAGGCATCCCTCACAAAGGGAACCTAGGGCAGGAAGGTAAAGGTAGTGGTATATGTAAAAAAAAAAAAACTACTTTGCTGTTCCCTAGACCTGTCAAGTTGATAAGTTGTTACATGTAGGATGACGTACTCATCACAGCTGGGCTGATTACTTATGTTTTGTAGATGTTGGTCTAGTAGTTCTTTTATTTTTAGCTCACCTGGCCAAAGGCTAGTGAGTTTTAGCCATTACTTGGTGTTTGTAATTCATTGCAATTGTCCATGTTAATTAACTTTTCACACTTCAGTCTCCTCTGAGAATACAAGAATTTGAACTGAATTTGTTGGGTGTCATCCTCTCTGGTCCCTTTCCAAAATTATGATTAATGATCCCTAACCACTGCTCAAGTTTTTTTTTCCCCAAGTAGCCCAAACTTCTTTATCAAAACAGAATTAGCTCAGATTTGAACTGTTGTGCCATGATTATGCGTTGTTTGAGACATAATGTAGTGCTGTACAGGAGTTTCTTTGAAATTTCAAGCTTTTCTTATTTTTGCCCATTATTTTCCTGATTTGTAAAAAAAAAAAAATACTCTGAAACCACTGGCTATTTCGAGCCAAATTTGCCAGGAATGGTCCTTAGGTGTTCCCCTTCCAGAACTATGTCCAGCAACCCCAAACACCATCCAAATAGGCACTACTACTGCACATAAATATTTACTTTCAAGACAGAATTAGCTCAGATTTTAACTGTAACTAAAGAATTATGATTTCTTTAACATACAGGATTTTCTTTGATGTTTTTGTGTTTACCAGTTTTTGCCCATTATGAAAATTAGACATTTTGTCAAAAATTCACTCGATAAAGCCAGATGAGATGCTGGTTCATGTGTCCCATGAGTTCCATTTGTTAGTTCATGATATTTTTTCTATTTGCTGGTGGAGGACAACAGTTTCGAGCCCTAGATGTTAACACTATTTTCTCATGATAGTGATCATGGTTCTATTGTATTTAAAGGAAGATTGTTCATTGTCAACTGATTTAAAAAAAGAGGTGAATAGCTAGGTGCAAATGTGAGGAAATTAGCTTCATTCAGATCATGGAAAGAAAGATTTCCATAACTTCTTATCTCAAGCAGGTGAAGAGCATACTACACTAGGTTTCTGACTGAGCCTTCCATAAATACCTTCTTATTTTCTTTTACAGGTTTGTGGTGCCTATGATTATCACATCAGAGTTTCTTAGTCTTGTTGAATTTATTTGTAAGTAAGGCTGTTAGATTACAATGTCTTTCCTTCAGATTATGGCCTTCATCAGTACATATTAAATTTCAAAGAGCAGTTAGTTTTTTCTTCATATGATTTTACCAAAACCCTTTCATAAATCATAAGAAAAAGTGAAATAGAAATCATTGCATACCATTATGTATTCCAGAACATTAGAAGTTTTACAGTGTTGTCTCAAATTATATCTCTGTTTTAGAGAAATAATTGGACAGTCCCTTTTTCCAGGATCTTTGGACTTACTTGAGGAAAGCAACAGCTAAGAGAGTTCAGAATATCATATTAATATGGTAATGTATTACGGTAACCACAGAGTGAACTCTTCAGACTCTTACTGCAGCTGCTAAGTATCATTAAGAATAAGCTTTATATGCACCTCTCTTGAAGGGAAGCAAGAATCAGTTTCATCCTAGAAATGAGCGAATTGGAATTGTACTCGAGAGGAATTTTAAGGAGGAAGAAAAATTTGCTCCAACAATATAGATTCTTTCTTCTCTTTGAGAATGTTAACATAAGCAGGAAAGTTAGCAAATACTTAGGTGTGAATTAACTTTTTGGCACGATGGAAGAAACTTATTAGCTCCATTAGTGGAAACATGAAGCAGGTCATCATGCTTTTTGACTGTTTATAATGATTTTGCTTTGTTTAGTTCATCAGAGGAAAAGGATACTGTTCATGTAATCTTTGGAAACCTTAGTTGATCCAAAAGATTTGTTTATGTAGCTTGACTTGACATCGGCACATCATCACTTTTGTACCAAGATGAACAAAAGTTTCATTATTTAAATGTTTGTGGAAATATGAGAGTACATCTATAATGAATTCAGTTTAACTGAGTGTCATCGAGTGTTGATGGTTAGCCGTAAGACATTCTTGCATGGCAGATAATTGCTTTTGAAATGTTGCAACTCAGAGTAAGCTGTCTGAAACTCTTGAGAAATTATATTTGATGCCCTCTCAGGACTTAAATTATACTGTTTGGATTAAATGCAGTATCCCATTAAGTTCCTTAAGTCATTATGTTATGACAAAGTCATTAGCATTATATTCTTACTTTAAATCTTCAAATGTTCTTGGTTTATGAAATGCTAGTGCTCTTGATATTCTTTGTTACATATGCAGCTGGCAAACCCTCTTCAAGGAAGATGAGTGTTTTAAAGTGTTCCATCATCAAGAAGAATATTTGGAGCTCCTAAGTGGAATTGATGGGAAAGTTGATTTAGCCTCTCACATGGAATAAAGTTTTTGCTGTGTTAACCAACTGGAGTATGCCATTAGTTTCTCTTTGTACATCTTTAAGGCATAATGTCTTGCAAAGTCAGGATTGCATCTGTTATGAAAGTTTATTTTAATGTAATTAATTTCAGAGAAGGAATGGTCTTTGGAAGCAGCCAAATTAGGCAAAGCACAGAGGAAATGCTAGTTTTTGTCAAATATGAATCCTTTATGACAATCGAATTATTTGATCGCATTTATTATTGGCACAAGTTCTTTGAAAAATGAATATCTGAGATCTTTTTCTTCTGAAGTCATGTTGTTATGGAAGATTATTCTTAAGTATTTTGTGGAGCCTGGATGTGGAAAGGGAGCTGTGGTTTTGGTGCATTATACATGACAGCTAGAGACTGAGTGTGCATGAATGTAGCCTTTGTTGTCTTTTTCTAGCGCTACCTCGCATGTGTGCGGGGTGAGGGGGTTGCCATTTCATGTGTGACGGGGTGGCAACGGGAATGGATGAAGGCAGCAAGTATGAATATGTACATGTGTATATATGTATATGTCTGTGTATGTATGTATACATTGAAATGTGTAGGTATGTATATGTGCATGTGTGGGCGCTTATGTATATACATGTGTGTGTGGGTGGGTTGGGCCGTTCTTTCATCTTTTTCCTTGCGCTACCTCGCTAATGCGGGAGACAGCGACAAAGTATGATAAAGAATAGATATTTTCTGTAATGTGCTTGGTTCTTTGATAAATTTTTTCATTCCAGTTTTGAACATGCAGTTATGGCTTCAAGTGATTTTAGAAACTTTTCCTAATGGTATCATGACTGATCAGATCCCAGTTTTATTTGTTTTTCTCTGTAAGAAATGTTGAGAAGAATTAGTTTTAAAAACTGGATGAGAAATCTGAAGTCTTGATTAGGATTAACATATTGATTTTTATAATTATGTTTTACTGCATTTATGTATTAAGTTTAGTCTGGTGTTTAGCAGTTTAAACAACAGTCAGAGCTAAGAGATTAATTGTTCTTGTAGACGGCACTGGGTCGGCATGTGAACCACCACTTCAGCACAACAACAACTGTGCCTTCTCCCCGGCCTCCTGCGCAGCCTTCGCCCTCCAAGTTGATACGCAAGAATGGACGCAAGTGCCGTTATAGAAAAAAACCATGGTCAGGTACGTTTTACTCTACAGTGTATGTGGTAGCTCAGAGTAGGAACCTAGGAATGTTTACAGTATACAGTATATTGTTCTTGTTCTTTCATATAAGAGATATGGCCGATATAGTACTGTATTACTGATATCTTTTCAGCAGTTTTTCAAATATGAGAAATTTTTAAAGAATGTGAGATTTAGATATAATTTCATTGTTTACTTAAGCTGTGACTATGTAGAGCTGTCTGACACATTAACTCCTCCTTCCCTCAATACCAGATTCGAGGGCTAAAGTTCCAGTCCGTAAGTAACATTTCACATGGTCATTGGTTGGCTGCTAAGCTTTTTTTCTGCACTTTTATTTCTTTGATACACTAGTGTTCATGTAATTTGATTTTAGTAATAGCCTTTGTGTGTGTGTGTGTGTGTGTGTGTGTATGTATGTAATTACCCACTTACACTGTATGGGGAGGGAGTTGTACACTTGCAGGGCTCAGCTCAGGAACATTTTGTATCATACAGTTTTTAAATTTCTGTATGCTGTCTGCATTTCCCAAGTCTCTTTTCATTTTATTCCTTTATCTACCACTCTTATGATTTAAAAGTACTTCCTTACAATTTTTTTTTCAAATTTCTTGCTTAATTTCATGTTTTGTCCTCAGATTGTTTTATTCCTACATCTTTTGAAGAACTGTTCACTGATTACATCATTGGTCTGTTTTAAAAGAAAAAAAGGTGATCAGGTCAACCTTCACCTTCTCCTCAATCTTCTTTCCTCCATAGGAAGCATGTTGTAGACCACAAGCCTTTTCCTTTAGCTCAGCTCTCTTAACTCTTGTATCATCTATATTGCTCTTGTTTCGATCTTTGTTAGTATCTTGAGGTGCAGTAACCAAACTTGAGAAGCATATTCTAGTTTTGGCCTTATGTAGGATGTGAGCTGAATATTTCCATATTCTTGAACTTAATGCATTTCTGATGCATGCTAGCAGACAGTTGGCTATTCTTCTTAGGTAGGACTTTAGCAATAGGTTTGGGACAATGTGTAATCCTGACTTTCTCTTACACACAAACTCCTGCAGCTTATTTCTTGCTAGATAATATTCATATCAAGGCCTTCTGTCATCTCTGTTTTACATTTGCTTGTTTTTCTTTTTGTGTACAGGGGTAGATGTTTTATGGAGTTGAACCTGATACTCTGCTTGATTCAATACTTACAGTGAATTAAGATGTATTAAGGATTGCAAGTTTGAATTCTATAGTAAATATTATAAGTACAGAAATCTGGAAAAGCAGTATACATTCATCTGTCTCCTTTATTAAGAAACTAGATATCTCAGTGTTTTCTAAAACCTTTTTCCCATTCCTTCATTTGTGGTGTTGAGGCTACATTTTCTTCCTCTGTGAAAACACTTTTGAACTTGATATTCAGTTCCTCACATATCCTTACATCATTCTTAACAATTATTCTGTCTGAATCCCTCAGTGTGATTAGCTGCTCCTTAACTGACATCTGACGACTAATGAATTTAAAGAAAAGTTTTGAATTTTCTCTTGCCTTGTCCACAATATTCTTTTCAGTGCTTCCTTTATCCTCATTTCTTATCTTGGAGTACTTGTTCCCTGTTCTCTTATACCTTAGAGTCACTGGCTGGCTTGATTGCTGCCTACATTTTGCCCACTGCACATCTCGAAAGCTCCTTTGCTTTTCGACATCTTTATTAAACCATTCTTTCCTCTTTCATATCATTTGCTCTGTACTTGAGGCTAAAGGTACCTGTGTTCATACTCTTTCTTTGTAAATTTCACTACAAAGCCCAGCTGTAAATTTCACTACAAAGCCCAAGTACAAGGCTGCTGAACTTCATATCCCAGTACATGTTACTATAGATATTGCTGAGGTTTGTAGTTTCAACTACTATATCTCCTCTTTGTGTCTTGTCCCACCTCTGCTCTCTTAATGTCCTCATTTACCACATAGTCAAACTTGAGCATTACATAGTCACTTTTTCTAATGACTCTGTGTGTGTGTGTGTGTGTGTGTGTGCATGTGTGTGTGTATGTGTGTGTGTGTTTGTGTTTGTATGTTTTGGCTGTCTGCCTGTCATTGATTATGTTTGTCTAAAAGGTTATGCATGAAGTGTTCTGGATATGGATACACTTGTGATGTAAATGGTACATGTTTGTTTTACTGCTATAACCATGATATAGTGAAAGTCCGATTATGTATTCACTTTGAATGTGCAGCAAGCTGGATAACAGGATGCTTTTGATTATGTTGTATTAAAGAAATACAAAGAAAGTAAACAAAGGATCAGATTGCTAAAGTTCCTCATTAGGTCTTTCAACATAGCCAGAAGTCACTTGGAGCCTCCACTCAAATTGCCTTTCCTATCATCAAACTCACAGCATAGTCTAATCTTAGGCCCATGTTTTTTCACTGCATTTTATAGTGTTAATTTTCTGTTGAATGCTTAACATCACACACTTTAATGCACTGCTTCCCAGCATACTTTTCAAAGTGCTTGCACTGTTTTTATCTGAAATTGTGCTGTATTGTTTGTGACAAAGTCCAATAGCAGTGAGAGCAGCCACTGAGGAACATGAGTGAATTCAAAAGTGACTACAGATTCTTGAAGAGCAGCTCCTCTAGTGGCCAACACATGAAAGACTTCATAAGTTCTATTTAGGGTCTAGAAGCTGGATAATCAGACTTTTGATCATTAGAATTGGACAAATCCTAAAGGATAGTTAGAAGAATTGGATACCGGAAATTTGGTCAATTGGACTTTTACTGTACAATTATTTAAGATTATTGTGTAACATTTCATTTGTAGAGAGCTTTGAATTATCTCAGATGTGTGGAAGTGATTACAGTTTGCTTGTGCTTAAAGTGTGCTGGGTATTGTATTAAAGTATCGTAGTTGAGGGTTTTCCTTAAGGATTAAGAGTTATGAGGATTTTTTGAACATGAATAGAATGTGCATTTGACTCTCGTATATTCGTATATAATTTCTTTTACAGCTAGCTTCATTTGCAAATGTATAAAGAAGGGTTACCTTGTTATATAGGATTGTGTCTGGCTTTGCAAAGTATTTGAAAAAAGTACTGCTTATGTACTTGTCCAAGTGTTGGCATTGATGTTGGCATCCCACTTGTTTGAAATTTATGTACAGTGTTTTTAGTGGCTAAGTCTCCCTCAGTTTTTATCACAGATTTATCTTTTTTTTTTTAGTTATTGCTTAATTATAACAGCCTTACAAAGAATGCTTTATTGTTCATTAATATGGAATGTTTGGTAAAATCAAGAACTAAGACAAATATTCATGGTTAAAATTGCATGCAAGTTGTTTGAAATAGCCTTATTTCCTTTTTGTTTTATTCAAGAGATTAAATATGTTCAGGGATAGAATATCTCCTCATTGTATATATATATATATATATATATATATATATATATATATATATATATATATATATATAGTGGTTTTTATATATAGCATCATTAAATAAGAATACATTGGGTGTAGTTTTCTAGGGCAGAGGTAAGAGCAAGAGTTAGGATATCTCCTTGAGCAAGACTAATGAACTGAAGGTAAAAGTTCTCTTTATTACAAATACATCATCTTCAGCTGCAAAATGACATGACAAGCCACCATCGAATGTGTAGAAACTATCAAATCACACCAAATTAGTTGCTACTGGTTGTAAAGTGTCCAGATAAGATGTAAGCCAGTGCCATATGTACAGGGGCAATCTCCCCATTAAAAGAAAGCAGAAGTTTATTATTATTATTACTAGTTATTATTATACAACTCAGAACCCCAGTTATGGGGATCCTACAGCTCTGAGGCTGCACTTTACACAGCAGGAAAATGAATTCATTTGGAGCAAGAAGGTCTTTGACAAAATGGTGCACCTATCCAATTGCTGAATATGATACAGCCCTGCTGAAGATGGCGTCTCTCTCACAGTGTAGCCACTAGCAGGCAGAGTCCATTAAGAAATATAGAGATGGAGTGAGAGAGGCTTTGGGATACTGGGTTTCTGAACATTTGGAGGGTGAGATGAGCATGGGATAGAACGAATGAGATCTATGTGGTATATTGGGTGAGAGAGAGAGAGAGAAATGCTGTCATTGGTCTGAAGTAGTGAAGGTAAACCCTGAAATGGTCTATGGAGTTTGGCTGTAATTGTTAAGAGAGCCATTTGGGTATAGAGAATGCACATTTGTATTGGAGACCAAATCTAGATAAACAAAACACGAAGATTAAAGCACATTTATCGTGTTCATCACATCTTTGGGTAATACAAGAATGAGAATAAACACGTTAGGTTGTAGTTGGTAAGCAGCCACTGACCAGGGAAGTAACTTACTGGTAGTTCCTACCTAGGTATTGGGAGTGTTAGTGATGGCTGCATAGTGAGACAGCACTTTAGTGGTTGTCAAGTTGCTTTCCTCTGATCAAGGTTCCTCACTTACACATGTTCTTCTGGCATCTGTCCACAAATATACAATCTCTCCATGTCTCACATAAAACTTGAAAACACTCAACTCACAGAACTCATTCTTTCTAACTCTAGATTTACTGCATTGAGCACTAATATGTTAGCCCTGCCTTTTGGCAAGATGATATGAGCAGTAGATAGAAGTAGTTGGTAGGAAAATTAGGTAGGAGCATTTGAAACTGCACAAGAGTTGCCCCCTTCCAATAGCCTATTGAGGGTGAGGTGCCAAATGTTAAGAAGCAGCACTGGAGTTCACTTGTCCACTCCCTTGAGGAAGTTCCCAAAGAGAAGGGGAATCAGAGATATACGTAGATAGGATGGGTAGATAGAATAAACATGTACATGAAATGTAACATTTACTGGAATGGAGTCCTGACCTGGATGGGTAAATGCAGTAACCTAAAAGAAGGTTTCCTTCTCACAGGACAGATCATGAGACAAGGGATCACGTAAGGTTACATATTCAAAATGGGTGACAGTCTTATTAGTAATGGATGGTGACTTACAGTCTTAATAGTAATAAATTTATCTGATTACAATCCATAACTGACACTAAGTGTACAAGAGACATTTCTTTAATAATTCTAGATTCAGTTGTTTCTTTCAGCCACAGATAGAAAAGCATGATCCCATCTGACAGAATGACTGTAGACTCTCACATGAATAAACAGAGCACAAGATTCTTCCTCAGAACGAACATTATATTTAATGTCATTCAAGTTTCAAGGTCCTTGCATGATTGTACAGCAGTATTTACATTATTACAAGGAATTTTATTCACCCCCTTATAAGTTGATATGAGGTTTCTTTATGAGTAGATTTCAAACAGTGCTGTAGTTAGATTTAAAACTTACGTCACATGTTACTGTTTCTGAATTAGGAGTACTTAATATTAGCTTGTAAATGTGGAATACAGTTCTTGTTTTAACACAGCCTGTTTCTCTTCTGTTTTGAGTTTTTGAAGTTTTTGCAAGTTTGTGTTAGATATGGTTAGAGCCCAACTAGGGCCTCCATTATTTACTGAGAGAAATATGATCAAATTATTGCAGCTTGAAAGTGTTGCAATCTGATATAGGAGCAGACTTATAGCACTCAGTCTTATATTATTAAAGAATGAAAAACATTTTTGATATGTGCATTAAATTTTCTTTGACCATTAGGCCATGGAATTAATATCCAGCTGCATTTCTGAGGAGTGTGAATTGAGTAATAAGGTATTAAGTTATTAGTTGGTCCTTTTTACTACTTTTTTATCAAAATAAGATCAAATATGTATATTTGGTATTAAAATTTCTTAAAAACGACATTCGATAACAAAAAATAGAAAATTAAGAAAATGAAAATGTTTATGGTCTAATACCTACAGAAAAGCATCAGCTTCCTTATGTGTAGTAGATATCTTGTTCTTTGTGTTCATAATAATGAACATTGTAAAGTGTGCTAAGAATATATGGTCAGATTTTAAGGAACATTAAGCTGACCTGCATTGCACATTGCTAAATCAAGAGCATATGTTATAGACTTTGTATGTTATCAGTATATATTTCTTTATTAATTGTAATACTTAACACAAACTCATAATGATGAATAAATTGTAAAGGGCATGAAAAGAAAAAGGCCATGTGTAAAGGGATCCTAAGTAGTCCCTTACTGCTCACTCATAAACATATAATAGAAACCTCATATTTTATCATTGTCTGTCATTAGTTATGCATTGAAATATGTAACACACACTTCCATAGCATATCTTAGCATCAGCTGAATGCATCTTTGTTTATGCCTTAGGTTTAAGTCAGCCATTGCACATGGGTGGCAAACTATGGGATACTTGCGGCATTCCTTGGTTAGGGTGGTTTGGTTAATTACATGGGATATACAATGTGTTTTATTATAGCTGTGAACTTGAGCTGTATTTCACAAAGGAAGAATGTGTATTTACAACTATAATCATAAGTGGGGGCCAGAGGGTAAATATTCTCCAAATTCTGGTGCAGCTCAGAAAGTTCAAGAGTTGTTTGTATAACCCTTTTCTTTTTAGGAAGAAGTAAAGGAATTCCGAGAAGGTATCACCCATTATCTGTTAACATATACCATGCATCATTAACGTTTTCAAACAGTATCTTACAGTGTAAACTAAATTCCTAGAATCAAAGAATTTACACAAATTGGGAGAGGAAGGATCTTGTGTCTCTCAGTTGCTGAGTCACTACAGTGAAATTTTAGGACATTGGATATACAGAAACGTACCCCAAGTCTCAGATAAAGATGACTTTGGTGTTAGCAAACAGAATGCTTGAAGTGAGAATAACTGGTAAGATGAGATGACTGCACATCTTCCATACTAACACTTTTCTCTTTTGGAGAAAATGAGAATATAAAAGCATTCAGAATCCCAGACAGAAACAGAAGACATTGTAGTATGAAAGGTAGGTGTAAAAGACATAGAAGTATTAATGTCCTGATGATTTTACCTTTTAAGAGCACAAGGTTTCAATGTAAGAGATTGGGTATTAGTGATGGGTGATTTGAATGCGATGATGAGTAATGTGGCAGTTGTGGGTATAATTGAGGGCATAGTGTATTTCGTAGTATGAATGGAATTGATGAATAGTTTTGTGGACGTGTGCTGAAAAAGGACTAGTGATCGGGAATACCTGGTTTAAAAAGACCATGCACAAGTACATGTATGTGAGTAAGAGATGGTCAGCAGGCTTTATTGGATTACTTATTAATTAATAGGTGTGTGAAAGAGAGACACTTGGATGTGGATCTGCTGATTACTATCTTGTGGAGGCAAGGGTGATGATTTGTAATTGTTTTCAGAAAAGTGGAAACAAAGTTGGTGAGAAGAATGATGAGAGTGAGCTTGGAAGAGATTGGTGTTAAGAAATACCAGGAGAGATTGAGTGTAGACTGGCGAAAGGTGAGAGTAAATGAAGCAAGGGGAGTGCATGAGGAATGGGAGGTATTTAGGGAAGTAGTACTGACATGTGTGAGATTCATGTGGCTTGCAAAAGGTGGGAGAGGAGCAGATTAGAAAGGGTGGTAAGTGGTGGGATGAAGAAGTAAATTTGATAGTAAAAGTGAAAAGAGAGGCATTTGGTTGGTATCTACAGTGCAGGTGTGCAAATGACTGGGGGATGTACAAGAAAAAGTGCAAGAAGGTCAAGAGGAAGATGCAGGGGATGAAAAAGAAGGCAAATGAAAGTTGGGATGAGTAAACATCAGTAAACTTTAGGGAGAAAAAGATGTTTTAAAAGGAGGTTAATAATGTGCAAAAAATAAGTGAACAAGTAGGAACATCAGTGAAGGGTGCAAAAGGGAAAGTGGTAACAGGTAGTAATGAAGTGAGAAGATGGAGTGAGTATTTTAATAGGATGGCAGATATAGGGTGTTTGGGTCGGGGTGTTATGCGTCGCAGATGAGAGAGTCATGAATGATAGGATGGCAGATGGAGGGTGTTTGGGTTGGGGTGTTATGTGAGGGGAGAGAGTCATGGAGAGTGGTTAGGGGGAGAGAAGAGATAGTGAAAGCACTACTTAAAATGAAATGTGGCAAGGTGGTTGGAGTGGATGGTATTACCTATTGAATTTAATAAGAAATAGGGTTGCTGTTATTGTTGATTGATTGGTAAGGATTTTCAGTGTATATGTGGATCATATTGAGGTGCCTGAGGATTGGTGGAATGCATGTACAGTGCTATTGTATAAAGGCATGGGGGATAAAGGTGAGTGTTCAAACTACAGAGATATAAGTTTCCTAAGTGTACTTGGTAAGTTGTATAGGAGGGTATTCATTGAGAAGGTGAAGGCATGTACAGAGCATCAGATTGGGGAGGAGCAGTGTGGTTTCAGAGGTGGTAGAGGATGTGTGGATCAGGTGTTTGCCTCAAAGAATGTGTTTGAGAAATATTTATAGAAAAAGATGGATTTGTGTGTGGGATGTATGTATCTGAAGAAAGCATATGATAGGGTTGATAGAGATGCCTGTTTGAATGTCCTAAGAATATCCTGTGTGGGAGGAAAGCTGTTAGAAGCGGTGAAAGGTGTTTATCAAGGGTGTACGAATAGGAAGAGAAATGAGGAGACCGGATGGCTCCAAGTGAAGGGAGGAAAATATGAGAATCATGGAGAGTGAGTATGCAGTCTGTAGGAGATGAAAGAGCTTGGAAAGTGAGTCCTTTGTTGTTTGCTAATGATACAGCACTGGTGGTAGATTTAAGTGAAAAACTGTAGAAGTTGATGACTCAGTTTGAAAGAGTGTGAAAGGAGGAAGTGCTGTCAATGAACTGCACCAGGGTATATGAAGCATGTGTTAGTGGGACCTGGTTGTGGATAATGAAGCTGTGGTTTTAGTGCATTACACATGACAGCTAGAGAATGGATGTGAGTGGAAGCAGCCATTCTTTTTCTGTTTCTGGAACTTCCTCACTGATGAGGTAAACAGCAATCAAGTATGAAAAAAATATATCCAATGTCTCAGAAGAATGTGGCGCTGGTGTCAGCAAACAGAATGCTTGAAGTGGGAGTAACTGGTAAGATGATAAGTTGGTGGTACAATTTCTAAACTAACTTCTTTCGTATGGAGGGAATGAGGAAATAAAAGCATTCAGATTATCTGACAGAAGAAGACATTGTATCAAGAGAGGCAAGCGTAGCAGGTGTAGGAATATTGATGTCTGATTATTCTACTTTTTATGAGCACAACAAAGCAACGGTTAAATCTGCACAGAAGATGGTTGTGAATCTTTGGGATTAGAGATGTAAATCCGGTAGTGACATGCTTCACAACATGGAATGATAGAAATCACCTTGAGTCTGTTTTATGGTCTACAGAGAGAAGACTTATTATAATATATATCTGGAAAATTGTGGTTGGTTTGGTCCCTGAAAGATAAATTCTTGTTGGCATTGTATTCGTGGAAGACTCAAAAACAGTCATTAAAATTGAAAGGTGCTCAAAGGACAGTGAAAATAGAAGTAAACATCTGAGGCCATAATTGTCTGATTTACCTCCAACCAGAAACTTTATGAAGTCTCAGGTGGAAAATCTTTAGAACTTAATATCTGCAAGGAGTACTTTATCAGGCATATTGTGCACAGTACATAGACCTGTCTGTTAAGGGCATTGGCAGCAACAGTTGTTGCCATACCTAGCTCTGGAGGTAGAGTTTATCTACTAGATCAATATTAAGTTATATGGAAGACATACTTAGCCTGTTGATAATTTTTTTTAGATGATATGCTGCTGTTTTAGGCACTATCATGTTATAGAGCTTCTGTTTATAACATCTTATCATGGCAACATGGTAACATTGATACTGTTTTACAGTTGCTTTATCAAACATTATCCACCATCAGTAATCTGGTGCCTGTGAGTTAACATCAGATATTGAAAATCAGCTGCCTTCATGGATCCCCACATCATTATGCTAATTTGTAGTTATGGTCAGGTTTTACATACAGTAGATGTGAATGTTCTAAGTGATCTACAGAGTAAAGGCAAGGCATTCATCTCTTGTTTTGCTGTGAAAGAGGCAAAAAATAACTGACACTTGCCCTTTGTACATAAGCACATCTGCACTGAACACCTGGAATAGTAAAACTTGTCCCTGGCATTGGTATGTGGTGTGGTGGCACCAATGAATAGTAGCATCACATTGTGGAATGTGCATGATATTGGGTAACAGTCTTTGAACAGTCAATGGGAAGGGTAGTATAACCAGTATTAGTGTTATTTTGTGAAGAAATTATCTCATTCTCATTTGATCTTAGTGAGTTTGGATGAGTGCCAATAGCTTATAGTTACTCAACATACTATCATGTATAGAAAATGCTTTTATCTGAGCTATTTAATTTTGAACTGTACATTTACGACAGATGTAATTCCAGCTGCCCGAATGTTCGACATGTTTGATGTGGGTGTGATGGAGTGTGTTCGGTGGAGGCTTATGTGTGTAACGCAAATTCAGAATGGAGGTAGTGGTCAAGCCTCTGATCAGACTTTTACATTGAGACCTCAGGTAAGTGCTGTGTTAAGACAAATTCTTTATATTCATTGACTGAGTGATACCTTCACACATTTAGTTTTTTTACAGACTTATATGAAGACATTAATGGTGCTTAGTACTCTCATTTGTTGGTGCATTGTATATAATATGTATGTAAATTTTTAATAGCTATATTTAATCACTGACTGTTTGCCCAATACTGAAGTAGTTGAATTCTTGATGCAATACATTAGAATAATGATATATTTTCATATTCTTCATCATTGCTCTGTCCAAGGTGTACATGTAGAATGATTAGAGTGATTTTAGATCTAAAGGAGAACCCACCTAACATGTACCTGGGCAGTTTGATTTTTCATAGCAGAAAAATTATAAAAAGAAAAAGGGAAATTTTAGTTTTTTATTTAGACTGGATACTTGTAACATGAGAGGTATGAATGATATGTTCAAGATGATTCAATTCCTGGGAGCTAATGAGAAAAGGATATTGGTTTTGATTGGTATGAGACTAATTGAAAGAAATTTAGTTCATAGGAGGAAGATGTTGATCGCATAGTTTGGTCAAGGCAAGATTAGAAAAGTGAGGGAGGGCATTGATTCGTTTATGATGTCGAGTGAGAAATGGTATGCTGAAGAATATGAATTAACTAACCCAATGTTGTTTTGGATTACATTGCAGTTTTGATCAGATTGATTGTAGGGTATGTTTCAACATATGATCAGGGAGAAGACAAAAAAAGTAATATGGCAACATTGTGCAGCTTAAAGAGGGATGGTGAAAATTACAGTGGCAGACTTGAATGTAAAGGCTGGGAAGAATACTGGTGATCATAGCATTAAGGGCACATAATCATGAAATAGAGAGAATTGAAAATATATATATATGCCTTCATGTGTAATGCACCTTTACATGGTTTCCCCCAGCTGCTTCATATACCCTGGTTCAGTCCAGTAGCAGCACATCACTCCCTGTTTACCACATCACTCCAATTCACTCTATCCCATGCACACCTTTCATCCTCCTGCAAGTTCAGGCCCTAAGCTTTCAAAGCCATTTCTACCAAATCTTTTCATCTCCAGTTTGGTTCCCACATTCTTATCCCCATACTTCTGACATATGTACCCCCTTCATCAACGTCTCCTCACTCAAAATTCCATCTGTTTTAATCGTCTCTTTCAAGATGAAATAGTCTTGGAAACCCTGTCAACATAGTAGACTTTTTTTTGTATTTATCTGCTGTTTCCTGTGTTAATGCAGGTAGTGCCAGGAACAGGCTAAGAAAGGCTGCATTCACTCAAATCCATTCTCCAGTCATCATGTGCAATACACCAACACCACAGTCCCCTATCCACAACCATGCCCCACAGATCTTTCCATGGTTTCCCATGGCCACTTACTGTACTTGAGGTTAGCTAGGCTTATAATGAAACTGTACTTGAGGCTAGCTAGGTTTATAAAGATAATGTGCTTGAGGTTACCTCTGTGTATAATTCTGTTTTTTTTTACATAATATTATTATTTTGATTATCATACTTAATCGCTGTTTCCAGCATCAGCGAGGTATTGCAAGGAAACAGATGAAGAAGGGCCCAAACATAGGAACACTAATACATAAACGCCCATACACGCACATATACAGACACAGATATATACATATATATACACATGTACATATTCATACTTGCTGCCCTCATCCATTCCTATCGCCACCTCGCCACACAGGAAACAGCATCACCCCCCAGCGAGGTAGCACCAGGAAAAGGCAAAAAGCCTACATTTGTTCACACTCATTCTCTAGCTGTCATAATTCATCAAAAAGTGAGAGCCTGTTCCCTGGCTCATTCCATTGATACCTTGCTGCTCCTTGTATACCAGATCATTCCAAATGATTTTGTCCTGTACAGGCCTTTTACTCTCTTGCAACTTCAGGCTCTGACCACACAAAGTATTTTTCATTCCATCCTTCAGTCTCCAGTATGGTCTTCCCCATCTCTTTTTCCTCTCCATTGTTGATGCATATATCCTCTTTATCAGCCTCTCCTCACTCATTCACCCATGTGTCCAAACCTTTCAGCAAACCTTCTTTAGCTTTCTCAACCACACTGTTATTACCACACTTCTCTCAACTTTTTTTTTAACTTACTTGAGCAAACCATCTCACAACACATATTGTCCTCAAACATTTCATTCCCAACACATGATCACATATATATTTATAGTACGTATATGATAGTACATTAGGCATTTAAGGATTAGACTTGTGCCCTAACCAATGCCTTTCTTATGGTTTCTGCCACAATGATGAACTGGTGTATTATGAATAAGAATATTTTGTAACTCAGTATATCATTGTGATTTTTTTTCAGGTTCTTGCTAGACGGACGTGTTCCAAAGGGATTAAAGAAGTCCTAGTAAGATGGTCTCCTCCAGGAGTGTGAGTATTATATCAAGTAATTTGAGGCAGATGAGGATATAACTAGGGCCATGAGGCATCTGTTATGGATGAAAATGGTGAATAGCTTGTGGAATTGTGTGTGGAAAAAGACTGGTGAGTGGGAATAACTGTTTTAAAAAGAGGTACATAAATAAGTATACTTAAGAGAGTGGGTTTTATGATAAGCAGCCCTTATTGCATTACATTTTAATTGATAGACATGCTAAAAAGATACATTTGGATGTGAATGTGCAGAGAGAAGGAGCTTGTGGGATGTCTGATCACTTCATGGTGGAGATGAGGATGAAAGTTTGTATAGGCTTTAGGAAGAGAGGAAGTGATGTAGGTGGGAAGAGGGTAGTGAAAATGAGTAAGCTTGGAAAAGAGGCATGTGTGATTAGATACTGGGGAAAATTGGGTGAAAAATTACATTTTGTGAGAGAAAACAAAACTAGGGAAGTATACGAGGAATAGGAGGTGTTTAGGGAAGTGAGATTTATATGTGGAAAGGGTGTATGGTATGCAGAAGCTGAGGTATGATTGTGTGAGAAATGGTGGTGAGTGATCGGTTGAGGAAGTTAAGTTTTTAGTGAAAGAGAAAAGAGAGGTGTATGGGCATTATGTACAGGGAAGGAATGTGAGTGATTAGGAGATGTAGAAGAGGAAGCTGAGCATTAGGATGAAAGGTTATTTGAAACTTCCGGGAGAAGAAAATGTTTTGGAAGGAGGTGAATAGTTGTGAGGAGAGCAAGAGAGCAAATGGAAGCTTCTGCAGTTGGGAAAGAGGTAAGAGGTAAAGAAGTGAAGAGGAGGTGGAGCAAGTTTTGGAAGGAGGTGAATAGTTGTGAGGAGAGCAAGAGAGCAAATGGAAGCTTCTGCAATTGGGAAAGAGGTAAGAGGTAAAGAAGTGAAGAGGAGGTGGAGCAAGTTTTTCAAAGGCTTGTTGAATGTGTTAGATGATAGGATAGCTTATGTAGGGTGTTTGGGATGTGAAAAGAGAAAAGGTAATGAATGCCTTCTGTAAGATGAAGTTGGCAAAGAGACTTAGTTGGATAGGATTGCAGTTGAATTTCTTAAGAAAAGGGATGGCCTGTTGCTGATTGGTTATTTAGGGTTTCCATTATACATATTGTTCAAGGTGAGGTACCTAAAGATTGGTGGAATGCATATAAAATATCATTTTATAAAAGTAAGAACTAAAAAGAATGTTCAAATCACATAGGTATAAGTTCATTATGTGTACCTTGTGGTGATTGAGAGCATGGTGGCATGCATAGAACATCAAATGGCTTCAGGAATAGTTGAGGATGTGTAGGTCAAATGTTTGCTTTGAGGAATTTGTATGAGAAAAGTGCTTTGAGAAACAGAAGGATTTGCATGTGGCATTTATGGACCTGGAGAAAGTGTATGATAAGGTTAATAAGAGATAGTTTATGGAAGATGTTACAAATATATGGTGTGGGAGCAAAGCTACTGGAAACAGTGAGGCACTTTTATCAAAAGTAAGGCGTGTGTGTGAGTAGGAAGAGAGAGGAGTGAGTGGTTCTAGGTGAATTTGGGTCTGCGACAAGGATGTATGATGTCACCATTGCTGTTTAGCCTGTTTATGTATGGGAGGGTGAGGAAGGTGAATGCAAGGCTTTTGGGGAGAGGGGCAGGTATGCAGTCTATAGAGGGTATCTGGGGTTTCCTTTTCTCTTGGTCATATGCCTGCCTGTTATTGCACTGAAATTTTCTTGCCGTGAATATAAGTTGAAGCATTTCTCGGTGGTTGAACCATTCACTTATCAAGCAAAATGTGGTATCAACCTAGAGGTTGATGTATAGAGTGTTCCCCATACATTTTTCTGGCTCTTTCAAAACCAGGAAACATTCTGATGTACCCAAGGCTTTGTCCAAATGTTTAGCCTATGAGTAATTTACCAATCTTTGATTCTTCACCCTGTTTCTTTCTACTTGGCATGAGTTTTTCCTTGTCTGTACTTACAGTCTGTTTATGGTGGTTTTCAAGTTTTCATTGTCTTCATCTTAATCTTTGTCTTCATCTTTTGTATTCTTTAATGTTATTATTATTCATTGTCAACTTGTCTGTCTATATCTCTGATGCCCGTACCAGTTGGAACTCCCTCAAAGGGATGGCCATGGCAATAGAGTCTCCATAACTAGTGAACTCCAGTGCTGCTTTCTAGCCTTTGGTTCCTCACCATTGACAGGCCAATGGCAGAGGGCAATTCTAGTGCAGTGTTTGCTGAGGCTCAATTTTTACTACTTCTATTAGACAGTTGATAGGCAGTCAACAACCAGGGAGGTATATTACCAGTACTATTCGTCTGGGTATCAGGAGGGTTAGTGACAGTTGTGTAGCGAGTTACCACTTCAGTGGTTGTCAAGTTGCACTCTTCCAACCCAAGTAGCTGTTTTTTCCTTCTACCTCACCCAGAAACATAGTCTCTCCTTGTCCTACATAACACTTGACAACACTTAACTCACGCAGCTCATTCTTCGTAACTAGATTTTCTTGTGGTGAGCACTATGTGCTAGCCCTGCCTTTTTGCAAAATGTTAGGAACAATAGGTCCAAGTAGTAGGTAGGAGCTTTAGGTAGAAACATTAGGTAGAAGTTGTTGGTAAGAACATTATGCAGGAGCATTAGGTAGAAGAACTCAGTAGGAACATTAGGTAGGAGCCTCTACAAACAGTGCCCTGGAGTTGCACTCTTCCAGTTACCCATCAGGGGTGAGGCACTAAAGGTTAGAGAACTGGTATTGGAGTTCTCTAATTTTGTAGCCTCTGTTGCTGTGTCCACCCCCTCGAGGGAGTTCCAGAAGGGAACAGGTGTCAGAAATATAGATAGATAGATATTCATTATATGTGTCTTTCAGTTTAATAATGTCCTTTTTTTTTCTCAGTTTTACCATATGTAGTAGGAGCTTGGTGATGGTGGCATCAAAATTTGTAGATTTTTCTTTGAGAAAAAGTAGTTTTTTGATAAAATCATTGTTGATGGGCTAGATCAATTTGTATAGTACATATAATAATCATATAATAATCTGTTGTGATAAATTAATAGCACCTTCAGCTGAACTCTTAACTACCATAACATTGTTAGTAAGAATAGCACAGTGGTATTGCCACTTACAGTGTCCACAAAATATCTTGTCTGCCTCCCCATACATTTTCAGAGGTGATGTCCCACTTATATTTTTGTACTTTTTCATCTCTCCTTTGACCTTGATTACCATCTGCAGATATCTGGAATTGGCAAGGTTCTTGAAGTATTCTAGGTCCATAGGGTCTTGATCTGAATGAGGTGAGACTGATGAGGTGTTGCAGGAAGCATCCACCTGATTGTGCATTCTGAGCACCCAGTGTGCCTAGAAATCTCGTGTGTACCCACATTTTCTTGCTTCAAGGTGAGAACTTGGGCTTTCTCCTCCTTTCTCTTGAAGCACAGATGGAAGAAATACAGCATCCAGAAGTGAAATACCCAAAATGAAATGGCAACCTGGAAGAGAAAAGAAAACATTGTTACCTCAATATAGCTGAGGCACATTGAGATGGGATGCTGATGGTTACACCATTAGTAATACTAATTTCAGCAACCAGACAAAAAATTATTTCACCCTGGGAATGTCATAAGCTTGTTTCCTCATTAAACCTTTACTGTGTATCACCTTGAAAGTATATGGGAGTAGACTGTTTTTGCATACGTTACATGTACACATATGACATAACGTCATGGTGTTCATGAAAGTCTTCCTGTCAACAGTCATAGTGAAATTGTTTTACATTTTAATAGTAGTTTCTTACCTTTGCATTCTTTTAATCAAAATTGTTAGTCTTTTCTATTTTGTATGTTCTTGAATGATTCATACTCTCTGTAGTATGTTTTATGGATGAAGGTCAAGAGTTTTTGGATATTCATTTGACTGTATTGATATTACCCCTGGAGAACAGGGGAAAAAGGCCACTGCTCTTGTATCTCTTTAGTGTCATAGAAAGCGTCTAGGAGGGATATGAGTAAGGGGCTAAAAATCGTTTTTTATGTATTTACTCTGTAAAAGGCAAACAGAAGGAACTAAGTGAAGGTTATTCTTCAAAGGCTGTCTTATATTCCTGGTGCTACATTGCTGAAGTTGGAAAAGGGAAACAAGGATATTTTTTTTATATTATACACCTTGATTTGATGCAACAGTATCATTTTACATAGTTGCATTAGAAATGCATTCATTTACCGATAATGCTCAAGAACCCTTTATTATTTGAAGAGGTACACAGGTTTTTTTTTCACCTAATTGGTGTAAGATTATTAAAATTGTCATTAATATCTAATCAGCATTTTTTTGTAATTCATGGTTGTTTACACCATGGTATGATACAAATAATCAGAAATAAAGGATACTCAAAGTTGTGTATGAGTAATAAGCATAGATACTTGGGTTAAAAAAGCTCACAGATACATTAGAGGTGATTAATTCAGACAAGTTCCTCTTATACGAATTATCAGCACTCAGCATCCTGCCTGAGACACCCACCCCATTCAGATGGAAGAAATTACAAATTTGTTACTTAAACATAATCGAACATGGCTTGTTGAAACAGGTGCTAAAGTTGAGATCAACACACCACTGGAGCTTGCTTCATGTGTGTGTTACAAGGTAGGATTTTGAGATTGCCAAATAGGAATTGTGGCAGGTTTTGAAGGAAAGTTTGTGTTTGAGGGACGCATGAAGATATTTCTGCTGTTATCTGCCAGTGATCATCAGCTTTTCCGACTGCTGATTACTTTTTTACTTTACTGTTTGTGATTACCATTTGCGTGTTATGGGGAGACAGTTTTACACTCGTATTGCCCCGTCTCTTAACCTTGTATATATATGTACTGTCTTTTTACTCCTATGTATGCACACACACACACACTAGCCTGTGCTATGTACCCTTTTAATTGACCAACCCTAGGGGAGGATGAACAGCTGGGTGGACTATGGACCAGCTGCCACGACCAAGATTCGAACCTATGAAGGTTTGATCCCAGGCAACCCATGCATGCAGGACGGTCAGTAATTCTAACCACTACACCATAGAGGTCCGTGGGGTAGGAATTAATTTTCCAGAGATGAAGTCTTCATCCCCAGCCCTTTAGGCTACCAAGGGGCAGGGATACTCAGTTTCCTAAGGGTAGACTCACTTACCTTACACGTTTGGAAATTGCTTAGAGGGTGACTTTTCTTTTCCAGTTTTGATAACAAATTTGGTCCAAATTTGGTTCTTTATTTTTGGACATATGAAAATGCTATTCCTTCTTACTGAATAGAATTTCCATGTGGGTTATTCACTGTAATATATTGTAATGCATCATTTCTTTTGTACTTTACATCTGGACTCTCTACATATCCATTCACTTTTCCATCAAGTAACAACCTAAATTGACAAAGGAGATTGAAGAGGCAAAGTTTTAATACATTAACGATTATAGTGGAGCCTCGGAAAACAGTGCGCTAGAGTTGTTTTATGCCAGTGGCATTTTAAGGGTGAGGCTTTAAGGCTAAGAAGCAGCACTGGAGTTTGCCAGTTATGGAGACTCTTGTGCCATGGCCACCCCCTTGAGGGAGTTCTCGAAGGGAATAGGCATTGAAGTTATAGATAGATAGGTAGGTTAACAAGTACTGTAAGCTAAGGTTTATTGACTTGACAATGTCAAAGCTTACTAGAACTCTCTGAAAGACATTTTCACACTCTTTAGTTGGTAATGGATGTTAAATGTTTGATGTTAAAACTGAAAAATTGCTAGGTTTACTAATTCATTTAATTTTTAAAAATTATGTATTAAAAGATGAATTAAAGTGAAGATGAAGAATGAAAAAAATATTGAGTGAAAGTTTTAACAAAAGTTAGGGCAACTGATTTGCTTCCTCCAAGAAATAGGAAACAAAACTGAAAAGGATTAGATTGAGACTGAAAAAAGAATATGTGGCAGATCATTTAGATGTAGTCATAGAAATCATATGAGTAAAGGGCAACCCTTTAATATTTCCTTTGAAGCACTTGCCGAGAAGTATTTTTCTTCTCGTGTTTCTTATGACAAGTGGCTCTTCCCACATGTAAAGCATGGTGGCACAGAGAGAATCAGACAAATATGTTGGTTGCAAACCATTCCACATCTTCAAATGTTGTGGACCCAACAGTAACTTCCACAATGTTTGCTAAATAATTTTGTCATGTAGTAATATGTAATCTTTTAAGAGAAGTCCTGGGTTTCATAAACAAATCCAGATTGTAAATCAATCCACTGGAACCAAGTTTTAATTGTACTTTAAAGTAATGGGTCATTGTAGCATTCTGCCTCAGAAATATTGTATACACATAAGAATATTAATGCATTACCTTTTGTTGCTTCAGGTTTTTCCTGCTATGCAATTAAGCTGTTTTGATATGACTTAACAGCAGTGACTGGTTGGAGCCATACTTAAATTATGTGAAGAGAATTGCCAAGAGTGGATGTGATTGTGATATAACTCATAAGTAATTCCTCACCAAGTTGAGCCATAGCATAACAGGTTTGATGGGAGCAGTTTGAGTGGAAGTAATTCTGCAGATTAGGATATATTGATTTAAACAGAACAGATAATACAAACTGGTGTACATGTAACAACTACACTTCACCCTTATCATAGCGTATCTGTGTTGTATCGAAGAAACGCATTGTGAGAGCAAAGTTATGGACATCATAGACTGTATTGCTAAGCATGGTAACTTAGATCCCTTGGTTTGTGTGTTGATAGCAATATGTAACTAACATATAAATACCAGTATGTATTAACAGCTCTGTGTAATTCGGTAACCATCTTTTGTATGAGGCTGAAGAATGAATTTGCTCAAACTGGTCCCATCAGTGTTTTTATGCTCAGGCTTAAATTGATAAGGAATTAATGCACTGGCCATTATGTTAATTCTTGAAACACCTCACCCATAGGTGTGGTTACCATCAGTGCTATGCAAATTAAAGCAACATTAATTACTTAGCAGGATTGAGATACCCTTCAAATATGCTTCTAATTTGGGGGGTTCCTCCCTGCAAACATGAGTTATATTTTAAATACAGAATAGTATAATACAGTAGTAATAAATTATTCATGTAATGAATGATCCATATAAGTGTTTTTTGACAGGCTTGCGGATGAATGGGTTGCAATGGACCAGCTTGAAGCAACACAGAATGTGCCCCTAGAGCAGCTTTCTCCAGAAGCCAAACAGACAGTTACTCAACTGTGCTATCCAAGTTTAGCACGGCCACAAAAACACAGACGTAAACGCCCCTCATGTCCAAAATCTTTATCTTTAGATATATTTAAAGCAGTGTGATTTTAGGGAAAACTGTAATTTTTTAAAGACAAAAGTTAGGTCTTGATCTCATTCCATTACGGAGTAACACAATGTGTGTGTGTGTGTGGTGTGAGCATTCCCAAGGTGTTGTGTTTGAGGGATGTAGTGCCCACAGTTGGAGCTCAGAATGTTGAACTTATGGATTATATGAATCCAAGTGAATGGACCAAATATTGGACCAAAAATATTCTGTGCAAACTAAAAAAGAAGCATGTATCTGTGTGTACAGTTGCCTATGTATATTTGTAAATAGTGTGAGAGTTGAACAACCAGCATAGTTTGTCCACTGCCAGGAGCTCTTATACTATTACTGTGTCTAAAAAGGTCAAGTGACCAGTGTTAGGATAATGTACATCATTCTTGTGAGCCAACATTGCTGCTCCCATAAAGATTTATGGCATCTTTACTTACCTGAAAATCCTGATGCTTTTTTTATTGTTGTTAGATAATGCAAAATGTATTTATATTAAATACCTGATTTGTAAAGGTTAGTAGTTATAGAGTCCTCTAGACTGATTACTAACAGTAGAATAGCTGCCATTTATCTGTAAAGTGGAGTTGTGATGATGATAGATGGCCACCCAAGAAAACCACCACTGCCAGACATCAGGAACGTCTAAGCCAGACCGGGCCACAAACAACAAAACGGGTGCCCATTATGTCTGTTTGTTTGTCTCGTATGTCTGTAACACGACACATTTTTTTGTCGTAAACTGTATCCTTAATGCTGTACAGCAGATTTGGCTCAGCCAATTTGCAGATAGTGTTTAGGAGGATTGCCAGTTTTTTCCAGTTTTTAAGTTAACTGTTCATGTGTGAATGTTATTATTTTGTTATTTATAAGTCCTCAAAGCTTTGGACTACAGTGGGGTCTGGCTGGAGATAATTCCTAGTATGCCAACACTGCCCATTAAGATAAGATTAATTATTATTTTATTGTATTTTATATTATCTTAATATTTTATTTTCTATTTCTGCCCTCATTTCTCGTATGTCCACTTCATAGGGTTGTCTTAAACATTTTATAACATTAAAGCAACTTGTACCATGTTATGGTAACTGCAGCTAAGGTTCTTATGCCATCTATATATTTTCACTTCAGATTTCTTAAATCTTTGTTGATATGGTTTATTTTCATTGTTTGATTTTATAATTGATATTGAATAATTCTGTCTTTCATAACTCAGTTTCTTGCCCATTTCTTTTGCTTCCTTTACAGAGGGATGGTGAATATTTTTTGCCTCCCATACCCAATATTGGTGCCATATGTATACAAAAATTAGCCCACCCATACCAGTAATATGTTATCCCTCCTTACCAACAGACACACTTCAGATACGCTCAATGTGATCTCTCTGTATGATACAGGGACTTGTAACCCTGTCTCAAATATGTGATGTGGTGGAAGATAATTGCATGCCTCAGTAAGGGACAGAGTCTGAACCATCTTGTGAAAGTTTAAAATGTTGCTCATTAGTGATTATTTGTATAGGTGTTAAAGTCAATTGTTATAGACCTATTGAAATTAAGGTCTACACTTTGATCGAGTGCAAAGTTTAAATTTTAATATGTATCTTAAACCATAGCGAAACCTAGAACTGGCTTTGGCATCTATTTTCTTCTACCTAGCCACAAAATTCATGGTTGGCGAGTTGGCCCTTTGCCAAATCGCACTGTCAAACTAGTCACTATGGGTTGTGTAGGGTTGAGAAAGCAGTGCATAAGTATGATCTTTAAGAAATACTTTGGATTAGATTACTTGAGGAAGAGTTTCACTTCGTGATCAGAAAATGTAAAGGATCTCAGCTGTTGTACCAGGAAGTATAAGAGGGAAATGTGGAAGGTGATAATTTTAATGGCAAATTGCCATGGTAGTAATAGATTTGCACTCTCAGGTTTCTCATGTGATATGTATTACCTCAGCTGTTTTAAATAATCTTTCATTTTTGACAAAAGATGGGCATTTGGTACTGACTGAATCAAACCAATAGATTGCTTTAGGGCTAATTAATGCCAGTGACTAGATTGCTGTAGGCATAATCAGAACTTACTAGGTTCATACTCACACAGTTTATTATTAGAAGCTCTTCCTGATTTAAATTTCACAGTACTGTTAACTGTGTATGTGCTTACCAAATGATACTGTTTTCCAACCCTGCACCCCTCCATTCCCCTGCTCCCCCCAACCTCCCCACCCTGGGACCCTACACTTTCTCCACCATAGTTTTTTAGAATAAATCTCAAGTCTTCAGCTGAATTTGGTTACCAGAGCAAGTGAATTGGTTTCACCTGGTAGTATATTGGAGATTTTGTGCTCAGTATGAAATTGAGAAGTACAAAAATGGAAAACTCTCGAGTAACAAAAATTTTTTTTAAGATTCTTCTGTGTATAAAGTTTATTATGAATTATGTACTAGTTTGATATTTCCAGAAGACTCGCTTTTATAACACAGTACAGAATCTTCAGTACACAAAGGAAAAAAAAAATATAAATATGTATTAAAACATGCATTTTAAAGTCTTTTTCTTATGCTGGCTGTTAAAAATCATCTTGAGAGGTGGAGCATGTGTAGGTTAACCCTTGGTACTCCAGGTATACCCACAGTATTCCCATGTGTTATCATATTCAGTGTTGATTTAAGTAACCCATGGATGGCTGCAGCCTAAGCCATGTGCAAAATGTACATCTGTTTCCCAATTTCAATTCAAGTAATTTTTAACCACTCCTGTAAGGATTTGGTTAAATTATTTATTTATGTACTCCTGTGTCCTTTGCCTTCAGTACAATGTAACTTTAGGCTGTATTCAGAACACAAAATTGTCAACAGACTTATGATTCAATAAGGAATCTAATGTACTGAAAACACAAGTGTCTCACTTTTTAAATATTTAGGTTTCCATTGTGTGAAAAAGGGCTGAGTAACCAGTGTTGAGTGCATTAATTTGTTGCATTGTGAGTATTGGTTGACTTGAGTCTTCTAAATACATCCTTGTTTTGTCTTTGTTAGCTGTTTACCATTTATACAACTGCTGTTATGTTAATTTTTGTACTTTTCTACATTATATATGTGTCCATAGCACAATGGGATACAAGGCAGAGTAAATGGAACTGTTGTCATTATCATGACTTTGAACAGCTATTTGAAGAAGAAAATAGTTATATATAATAAGTCAGGAAAGCAGAGAGCAATGGTCAAATGGTGAATGTGGTTTTGTGTCACAGCATTGATCACTTAAAAATGTACTGCTTGTGGTGCATAAGGCTATGAAGTTGGTGAGGTTGTAATTCCGGGCAGTACGAATTATGAGTGTCAGATTGTCATTTTTTTCCAGAGCTTGGCTCCTTCTGTACTTAGTTGGAGGTTACCATGAAGGTTCTGTGGTATCTTCATATAATATCTGGTAAGGGGAGGAGGTGAAGATGGGGGAGGGATTCATTTGTTCTTTGTTGAGTTACAAGTATGCTGTAATGTTAAGTTCAAAGTTATTTTTTTGCAAAAGTATTACCCATTATGTGCTCAATTTACTTTGATTCTCATAATTACAACAACACAGGCTGTGCTTTCATCTAAATGGCCAGGGATTTGTAACACAAAAGCCATGACTTTTTAGAAAATATCGTATAATGAAATTAGAAATAGAAAAACCCCCCATTTCCAAGTAGCTCTCATCATTGAAAAAGTTTGAGTTGTTGCAGTCTAGGTCCTTTAATTTTATGAAAACTGATGCTCCTCTGGTGACACTGATGTAGTGGTTCATGTACATCGTTTACAGTTTATGGACCTGATGGCCAGCCGCAGTGCTGGACATCACTGGCTGTGGTGTGCTCAGAGCTAGTCACTGTGCTATCCTGGGATCCAGACTGGTATACTATGCAGTAAAAAGAACTATTAATCAATTTTTTACTTTGATAATCCAGAACTCTTATAGTTCTTACCAATGAGCCGAGAGATTATTTATATATGAAAAAGATTGCACAATTATATCAGCCTTTGTTGCTGGCTTAAAAAATTTATTCCTGTGCATTCACACTTGACATTTCCAGGTGCAGGATTCTCAATGGCCATATCTTATACCACCCATGAACTTGCTACATATAGAGAGCCCTGGCCACAGCATATCCAGTGCCTTTCCTCTGCAGTAGGGAACATATCACAGCCTCTTTTGTTCAGTTGAGTCCCTACTCATCATGTAGGGCTGGAGAAAGTGTGATGCATTTGAATTGTGGGTGCTGTAAAATGTATGTAAAATTTCTGTAGGGAAAGTCAGTCTGATTATCTTAGCAAATGCTGCACCTCATGAAACTAAGGCATTGACCTTGATTACATGGGATGGTTGTTGTTAATGATCAGCTGTGTGTAAAGTTTTAGCTTTTACTGCATTTTCGATGCCCTTATCTCAGCACATCAGCGCCCAAAGGTTACTAGTTAAATCATGAGCACATATGAGCCAGTCAGCACCAATTATGTAACTCACAGTTCATGTTCTTTCTCACCAGCTTTATATTAAACTGGTGTTAATACTGTATCAGAGGTATATCATTTCCCAAAGTGGAGATCTCAAGCATTGGATATTTTGCTTTTGTGGTTACTTTTTGTAGAGGGAGTATGTCTTCAGTGTATTTTCCAGATAACTTACTATTATAGTGATACTTGAAACTAGCACTGCCAGTAACAGTCAGGTTATTAAAAATAAGGGTATGTCAGTAACAAGTGTGCCAGCTACAATTACTGCCTACATTTGCAGATGATTAACATTTGTAATGTCATTTCAGTCAGCTCATGGTGCTTGTATATGTGAGGAACTGAGATATCATTCCAGTGTGGAGGCTGCTTTAAAATAAGATCATAAGCCACAGTTATTAACTTTGTTGGAACTCCAACAGATGTAGTTGAAACACCAAATGCATTTTAGCCACTTCAACACTTAAATATGTGAGCTAGCTCCCTGCCTGGGAGGTGTTGTTATGTTCTTGTTTTGAGAGGATTTTTACTGTCGTGGTGCGCTGATGTTGCTCGTGATGTTAATGATCTCTTACACTGATGATTATTGTGAGGCTTGTTGGAGGTTCATCACTGCCAAGGTTAGGAAGCCAATAGTGTACCCACTGCCTTGCATACAAGTGAAACTAATGTTAATATTAATTTATTTTGCTGGACCATGATGTGAGAAGACGCGTGTTCCTTGAGCACAGGGCCGTGGGAGATTACTGCTCTTCTGCCATTACTTCTGCAACATTTTACAATTTTATTAATTCAGTATTAAAAGAAAATTTCCTCATAATAAAAGTCAGTATGTGATCAATATATTATCCATGTAACAACAGAATCCAATTTAATGTTATAAACAATATTGAAGGAAGATAATGAAATATGTAAAGATTGCAGAATGGTGGGAGCATAAACATGAACCTCAGGCGGCCCTGTGAAACAGTGTGTAGAATAAATGTGATAAGAAATCTGCATTTTATTAAAATCCTCTTAAGGTGTCCTGTAATAGCAGTTTTACCTCCCCATTACTCTTTTATATGATTTTTATATTGCCTTTTATCCCTTTCTCTGACACACACTTAAAGCAAGAATCAAAATGGGGAGGAACATTACGGCAGTGATAAAAAAAGTATGAAATGAATAATAAACAATTACTCCTACACCAGGCTCTATGACAGAGTCCTGTTGTTACCAAAGGCCTTTCTCAAGGTTGCAATACTTTCAGAAGCAGAGAAATGTAGATTCCCTTAGTGAAAAGTTCTTTAACAAGACTTGTACTCCCAGTGATACAGCCTTGCCAAAGGTGACTTTTCATATGCAAAGTGACATGTGGAGTACAATAATTAATGATTGTCAAGTATAATAAAAATGGTTTCACTGCATTACACATGACAGCTGGAGAATTCATTTAAGTGGATGTGGCCTTTCTTCAAGTTTCCTGGTGCTACCTTGCTGACACAGGGTGGCTCCAGGAATAGATGAAGGTGAGCAAGTATGAATAGGTGCATGTGTATATGTATGTGTATGTGGATGTATATATGCATGTGTGTATATAAGTGGATGGATCATTCTTTGTAACCTAGCGCTACCTCACTGACGCGGAATCAGTAAGTATGAATAAGTAAGTGTATATATGTATATGTCTGTGTAGGTGTATGTATATGTGTATAGGCATCAATGTATGTATATGTGTATATGAGTCGATGGGCCATTCTTGACCCGTTTCCTGCTACCTTGTTGACGTGGGAAACAGAGATCAATTATAATGAATAAATATTTATTTATTTATTTTGCTTTGTCGCTGTCTCCCACGTTTGCGAGGTAGCGCAAGGAAACAGACGAAAGAAATGGCCCAACCCACCCCCATACACAATGTATATACATACACGTCCACACACACAAATATACATACCTATACATCTCAATGTACACATATATATATACACACACAGACACATACATATATACCCATGCACACAATTCACACTGTCTGCCTTTATTCATTCCCATCGCCACCTCGCCACACATGGAATACCATCCCCCTCCCCCTCATGTGTGCGAAGTAGCACTAGGAAAAGACAACAAAGGCCCCATTTGTTCACACTCAGTCTCTAGCTGTCATGCAATAATGCCCGAAACCACAACTCCCTTTCCACATCCAGGCCCCACACAACTTTCCATGGTTTACCCCAGACGCTTCACATGCCCTGATTCAATCCACTGACAGCACATCAACCCCGGTATACCACATCGATCCAATTCACTCTATTCCTTGCCCGCCTTTCACCCTCCTGCATGTTCAAGCCCCGATCCCACAAAATCTTTTTCACTTCATCTTTCCGCCTCCAATTTGGTCTCCCACTTCTCCTCGTTCCCTCCACCTCCGACACATACATCCTCTTGGTCAATATTTCCTCACTCATTCTCTCCATGTGCCCAAACCATTTCAAAACACCCTCTTCTGCTCTCTCAACCACGCTCTTTTTATTTCCACACATCTCTCTTACCCTTACATTACTTACTCGATCAAACCACCTCACACCACACATTGTCCTCAAATAAATATAATACATAATTTCTGTTTTTCGTATATATTCGCCATTTCCCACATAACGCTAGGTAGCGTTAAGAACAGAGGACTGAGCCTTAAAGGGAATATCCTCACTTGGCCCCCTTCTCTGTTCCTTCTTTTTGAAAATTAAAAATGAGAGGGAGGACTTCCAACCCCCACTCCTTCCCCTTTTAGTTGTCTTTTACGACATGCAGGGAATATGTGGGAAGTATTCTTTCTCCCCTATCCCCAGGGATAAAATTATATATTTTTATTTATATTTATTTATTTGGCTTTGTCGCTGTCTCCCGCATTAGCGAGGTAGCGCAAGGAAACAGATGAAAGAATGGCCCAACCCACCCACATACACATGTATATACATACACGTCCACACACGCAAATATACATACCTATACATCTCAACATTATATATATATATATATATATATATATATATATTCTTTCTTTTTTTTCATACTATTTGCCATTTCCCGCGTTAGCGAGGTAGCGTTAAGAACAGAGAACTGGGCCTTAGAGGGAATATCCTCACCTGACCCCCTTCTCTGTTCCTTCTTTTGGAAAATTAAAAAAAACAAGAAAGGGGAGGATTTCCAGCCACCCGCTCCCTCCCCTTTTAGTCGCCTTCTACGACACGCAGGGAATACGTGGGAAGTATTCTTTCTCCCCTATCCCCAGGGATAATATATATATATATATTTTTTTGTTTTTTTTTGTTTTCAAACTATTCGCCATTTCCCGCATCAGCAAGGTAGCATTAAGAACAGAGGACTGGGCCCCTGAGGGAACATCCTCACCTGGCCCCCTTCTCTGTTCCTTTTTTTGGAAAATTAAAAAAAAAAAAAAAAAAAACGAGGGGAGGATTTCCAGCCCCCCGCTCCCTCCCCTTTTAGTTGCCTTCTACAACACGCAGGGAATACGTGGGAAGTATTCTTTCTCCCCTATCCCCAGGGATTATATATATATATATATATATATATATATATATATATATATATATATATATATATACACACACACACACAGACATATACATATATACACATGTACATAATTCATACTGTCTGCCTTTATTCATTCCCATCGCCACCCTGCCACACATGAAATAACAACCCCCTCCCACCTCATGTGCACGAGGTAGCGCTAGGAAGACAACAAAGGCCCCATTCGTTCACAATCAGTCTCTAGCTGTCATGTAATAATGCACCAAAACCACAGCTCCCTTTCCACATCCAGGCCCCAAAGAACTTTCCGTGGTTTACCCCAAACGCTTCACATGCCCTGGTTCAATCCATTGACAGCACGTTGACCCCGGTATACCACATCATTCCAATTCACTCTATTCCTTGCATGCCTTCCACCCTCCTGCATGTTCAGGCCCCGATCGCTCAAAATCCTTTTCACTCCATCTTTCCACCTCCAATTTGGTCTCCCACTTCTCATTCCTTCCAACTCTGACACATATAACCTCTTTGTCCATCTTTCCTCACTCATTCCCTCCATGTGACCAAACCATTTCAATACACCCTCTTCTGCTCTCTCAACCACACTCTTATTACTACCATACATCTCTCTTACCCTTTCATTACTTAATCAACCACCTCACACCACAAATTTTTCTCAAACATCTAATTTCCAACACAGCCACCCTCCTCTGCACAACCCTATTTATCACCCATGCCTCATAACCATATAACATTGTTGGAACCACTAAAAATATAAATTATTTATTTTTTTTTATTTACTTTGCTTTGTCGCTGTCTCCCGCGTTAGCAAGGTAGCGCAAGGAAACAGACAAAAGAATGGCCCAACCCACCCACATACACATGTATATACATACATGTCCACACACGCAAACATACATACCTATACATCTCAATGTACACATATTTTTTATTATTATTATACTTTGTCGCTGTCTCCCGCATTTGCGAGGTAGCGCAAGGAAACAGACGAAAGAAATGGCCCAACCCCCCCATACACATGTATATACATACGTCCACACACGCAAATATACATACCTACACAGCTTTCCATGGTTTACCCCAGATGCTTCACATGCCTTGATTCCATCCACTGACAGCACGTCAACCCCGGTATACCACATCGCTATAATTCACTCTATTTCTTGCCCTCCTTTCACCCTCCTGCATGTTCAGGCCTCGATCACACAAAATCTTTTTCACTCCATCTTTCCACCTCCAATTTGGTCTCCCTCTTCTCCTCGTTCCCTCCACCTCTGACACATATATCCTCTTGGTCAATCTTTCCTCACTCATTCTCTCCATGTGCCCAAACCACTTCAAAACACCCTCTTCTGCTCTCTCAACCACGCTCTTTTTATTTCCACACATCTCTCTTACCCTTATGTTACTCACTCGATCAAACCACTTCACACCACACATTGTCCTCAAACATCTCATTTCCAGCACATCCATCCTCCTGCGCACAACTCTATCCATAGCCCACGCCTCGCAACCATACAACATTGTTGGAACCACTATTCCTTCAAACATACCCATTTTTGCTTTCCGAGATAATGTTCTCGACTTCCACACATTCTTCAAGGCCCCCAGAATTTTCGCCCCCTTCCCCACCCTATGATCCACTTCCGCTTCCATGGTTCCATCCGCTGCCAGATCCACTCCCAGATATCTAAAACACTTCACTTCCTCCAGTTTTTCTCCATTCAAACTCACCTCCCAATTGACTTGACCCTCAACCCTACTGTACCTAATAACCTTGCTCTTATTCACATTTACTCTTAACTTTCTTCTTCCACACACTTTACCAAACTCAGTCACCAGCTTCTGCAGTTTCTCACATGAATCAGCCACCAGCGCTGTATCATCAGCGAACAACAACTGACTCACTTCCCAAGCTCTCTCATCCCCAACAGACTTCATACTTGCCCCTCTTTCCAAAACTCTTGCATTTACCTCCCTAACAACCCCATCCATAAACAAATTAAACAACCATGGAGACATCACACACCCCTGCCGCAAACCTACATTCACTGAGAACCAATCACTTTCCTCTCTTCCTACACGTACACATGCCTTACATCCTCGATAAAAACTTTTCACTGCTTCTAACAACTTGCCTCCCACACCATATATTCTTAATACCTTCCACAGAGCATCTCTATCAACTCTATCATATGCCTTCTCCAGATCCATAAATGCTACATACAAATCCATTTGCTTTTCTAAGTATTTCTCACATACATTCTTCAAAGCAAACACCTGATCCACACATCCTCTACCACTTCTGAAACCACACTGCTCTTCCCCAATCTGATGCTCTGTACATGCCTTCACCCTCTCAATCAATACCCTCCCATATAATTTACCAGGAATACTCAACAAACTTATACCTCTGTAATTTGAGCACTCACTCTTATCCCCTTTGCCTTTGTACAATGGCACTATGCACGCATTCCGCCAATCCTCAGGCACCTCACCATGAGTCTTTTTTTTTTTTTTTTTTCAAACTATTCGCCATTTCCCGCGTTAGCGAGGTAGCGCTAAGAACAGAGGACTGGGCCATTGAGGGAATATCTTCACCTGGCCCCCTTCTCTGTTCCTTCTTTTGGAAAATTAAAAAAAAAAAAAAAAAAAAATTGAGAGGGGAGGATTTCCAGCCCCCCGCTCCCTCCCCTTTTAGTCGCCTTCTACGACACGCAGGGAATACGTGGGAAGTATTCTTTCTCCCCCATCCCCAGGGTCATACATACATTAAATAACCTTACCAACCAGTCAACAATACAGTCACCTCCTTTTTTATTAAATTCCACTGCAATACCATCCAAACCTGCTGCCTTGCCGGCTTTCATCTTCCGCAAAGCTTTCACTACCTCTTCTCTGTTTACCAAATCATTTTCCCTAACCCTCTCACTTTGCACACCACCTCGACCAAAACACCCTATATCTGCCACTCTATCATCAAACACATTCAACAAACCTTCAAAATACTCACTCCATCTCCTTCTCACATCACCACTACTTGTTATCACTTCCCCATTTACGCCCTTCACTGAAGTTCCCATTTGCTCCCTTGTCTTACGCACCCTATTTACCTCCTTCCAGAACATCTTTTTATTCTCCCTAAAATTTACTGATAGTCTCTCACCCCAACTCTCATTTGCCCTTTTTTTCACCTCTTGCACCTTTCTCTTGACCTCCTGTCTCTTTCTTTTATACTTCTCCCACTCAATTGCATTTTTTCCCTGCAAAAATCGTCCAAATGCCTCTCTCTTCTCTTTCACTAATACTCTTACTTCTTCATCCCACCACTCACTACCCTTTCTAAACAGCCCCACCTCCCACTCTTCTCATGCCACAAGCATCTTTTGCGCAATCCATCACTGATTCCCTAAATACATCCCATTCCTCCCCCACTCCCCTTACTTCCATTGTTCTCACCTTTTTCCATTCTGTACACAGTCTCTCCTGGTACTTCCCCACACAGGTCTCCTTCCCAAGCTCACTTACTCTCACCACCTTCTTCACCCCAACATTCACTCCTCTTTTCTGAAAACCCATACTAATCTTCACCTTAGCCTCCACAAGATAATGATCAGACATCCCTCCAGTTGCACCTCTCAGCACATTAACATCCAAAAGTCTCTCTTTCGCACGCCTGTCAATTAACACGTAATCCAATAACGCTCTCTGGCCATCTCTCCTACTTACATAAGTATACTTATGTATATCTCGCTTTTTAAACCAGGTATTCCCAATCATCAGTCCTTTTTCAGCACATAAATCTACAAGCTCTTCACCATTTCCATTTACAACACTGAACACCCCATGCATACCAATTATTCCCTCAACTGCCACATTACTCACCTTTGCATTCAAATCACCCATCACTATAACCCGGTCTCGTGCATCAAAACCGCTAACACACTCATTTAGCTGGGGATAGGGGAGAAAGAATACTTCCCACGTATTCCCTGCGTGTCGTAGAAGGCGACTAAAAGGGGAGGGAGCGGGGGGCTGGCAATCCTCCCCTCTCATTATTTTTTTTTAATTTTCCAAAAGAAGGAACAGAGAAGGGGGCCAGGTGAGGGTATTCCCTCAAAGGCCCAATTCTCTGTTCTTAACGCTACCTCGCAAACGCGGGAAATGGCGAATAGTTTGAAAGAAAGAAATATATATATATATATATATATATATATATATATATATATATATATATATATATATATATATATATATATATATATATATCTTCCTTTCATGCATTTGCCATTCCCTGCATCAGCAAGGTAGTGTTAAGAACAGAGGACTGAGTCTAAGAGGGAAAAGCCTCACTTGGCCCCTTTCTCTGCTCCTTACGTTGGAAAAAGTCAAAAGTGGAGGGGAGGATTTCCCGCTCCCTGCTCCTTCCCCTTTTAGTCGCCTTTTGTGACACGCAGGGAATAGGTGGGAAGTATTCTTTCTCCCTTATCCCTAAGGATAATATATACATATAATCATTATTTTATGTGTGGTGGGGAGGCGACAAGAATGGATGAAGGCAGCAAGGATGAACATATACATGTGTATATATGTATATGTCTGTGTATGTATATGTTGAAATGTATAGGTATGTATATGTGCATGTGTGGACATTTATGTATATACATATGTATGAGAGTGGGTTGGGCCATTCTTTCTTTTGTTTCCTTGCGCTACCTCGCTAATGCAGGAAATGGCGATTAAGTATAATAAAATATTTTTAATATACTTGATTGCCGTTTCCCACATCAGCGAGGTAGTGCCAGGAAACAAACAAACAAAGAATGGCCCATCCACTCATATACACATATATATACATAAATGCCCATACACACATGTATACCTACATATATCAACATATACACTATACATCCAAACACATACATATTCATACTTGCTTGCCTTCATCCATTGCTGTCACTACCCCTCCCACTTTTTTCTCATGCTTGCATTTGTGAGGTAGCACAGGAACTAATAAAGAAAGGCCTAATTTGCTCGCATCAGTTCTTAAGCTGTCATTGTGAAATGTGCTGAAACCACAGACCCCTGTCCACAAACAAGCCCCATAGACCTTTCCCTGGCTGCTTCAAATGCCCTGGTTCAGTCCAATGTGCACACCTTTCACCGTCCTGTATGTACAAGCACTGAGCACTTAAAATCTTTTCATTGCACCCTTTTATCTACGATTTGGTCTCCCTATTCCTCTTGTCCCCTCCCCTTCTGACACATGCATACAGCATTGCAATCTCTCTTCTCACATTCCTCAGTGTTCCCAGACCCTTCACCAACTCAATGGCTACTCCACTTCCATGGTTCCATTTGCTGTCACGTTAACTCCCAGGTGATTAGTAAACCCTACTTCCTCCAAGTTTTCTCCATTCAAACTCACACCCAACTAACCTGTTTCTCTGCACTGTCAAATTTAATAACTTTCCTTGATTCACATGTACTCACAACTTGATCCTTTAATAGACATTTGGTAACTCCTAGATTCGGACACAAACTTCAAACAGTTTCTCATTTGAATCTGCCACCAGTGCCTTGTCATCAGGAAACAACAAATGGCACACATCCAGGCCCCCCTCATTCCTTAAAGATTGCATCTCACCCCTCTCTCCAGGACTATTGCATTTACCTCCCTCGCCACTCCAAATGTAAAGAAATTATACAGCAATGGGGACATCACACACCCCTGCTGTTGACCCACCTTCACTCGGAACTACTCACCCTCCTCTGTACCCACTTAAACGCCCATCCTGCTTTCTTGATAAGAACTCCTCATTGCTTCTATCAGATGTATTGTACGTCAATTTTGTTGTGGACTTCGAACTCTGTCTTCCTGGTAGTTTGCGTCAATTGTCTTCCTGGAAGTTTGTGTCAATAAAAGAACTGAATTAGATTTCCTCTGACACCATATATTCATAAAACCTTCTGCAAACTTTCTCTTAGCAACCTTACTATATACTTTCTCCAGATTCATACAGATCCTTCTGTTTCTCTTTAAGTATTTCTCAGAAATATTCTTCTGGGCAAAAACTTTAACACATCCTGTACCACCCATGAAACCACATTGTACCTCTGTGTATGCCACCTCTCTCTCATACAACTTACCAGCTACACTTAACCAACTTATATTTCTATAGAAATGTATGTGTGTGTATATATATATATATATATATATATATATATTTTATTTATTTATTTTGCTTTGTCGCTGTCTCCTGCGTTTGCGAGGTAGTGCAAGGAAACAGACGAAAGAAAATGGCCCAACCCACCCCCATACACATGTATATACATACACGTCCACACACGCAAATATACATACCTATACATCTCAATGTACACATACATATACACACACAGACACATACATATATACCCATGCACACAATTCACACTGTCTGCCTTTATTCATTCCCATCACCACCTCGCCACACATGGAATACCATCCCTCTCCCCCCTCATGTGTGCTAGGTAGCACTAGGAAAAGACAACAAAGGCCCCATTCGTTCACAATCAGTCTCTAGCTGTCATGCAATAATGCCCGAAACCACAGCTCCCTTTCCACATCCAGGCCCCACACCACTTTCCATGGTTTACCCCAGATGCTTCACATGCCCTGATTCAATCCACTGACAGCACGTCAATCCCCGTATACCACATTGATCCAAGTCACTCTATTCCTTGCCCGCCTTTCACCCTCCTGCATGTTCAGGCCCCAATCACTCAAAATCTTTTTCACTCCATCTTTCCACCTCCAATTTGGTCTCCCACTTCTCCTCGTTCCTTCCACCTCCGACACATATATCCTCTTGGTCAATCTTTCCTCACTCATTCTCTCCATGTGCCCAAACCATTTCAAAACACCCTCTTCTGCTCTCTCAACCACGCTCTTTTTATTTCCACACATCTCTCTTACCCTTACATTACTTACTCGATCAAACCACCTCACACCACACATTGTCCTCAAACATCTCATTTCCAGCACATCCACCCTCCTGCGCACAACTCTATCCATAGCCCACGTCTCGCAACCATACAACATTGCTGGAACCACTATTCCTTCAAACATACCCATTTTTGCTTTCCGAGATAATGTTCTCGACTTCCACACATTCTTCAAGGCTCCCAGGATTTTCGCCCCCTCCCCCACCCTATGATTCACTTCCACTTCCATGGTTCCATCCGCTGCCAGATCCACTCCCAGATATCTAAAACACTTTACTTCCTCCAGTTTTGCTCCATTCAAACTTACCTCCCAATTGACTTGACCCTCAACCCTACTGTACCTAATAACCTTGCTCTTATTCACATTTACTCTTAACTTTCTTCTTTCACACACTTTACCAAACTCAGTCACCAGCTTCTGCAGTTTCTCACATGAATCAGCCACCAGCGCTGTATCATCAGCGAACAACAACTGACTCACTTCCCAAGCTCTCTCATCCACAACAGACTTCATACTTGTCCCTCTTTCCAAAACTCTTGCATTCACCTCCCTAACAACCCCATCCATAAACAAATTAAACAACCATGGAGACATCACACACCCCTGCCGCAAACCTACATTCACTGAGAACCAATCACTTTCCTCTCTTCCTACACGTACACATGCCTTACATCCTCGATAAAAACTTTTCACTGCTTCTAACAACTTGCCTCCCACACCATATATTTTTAATACCTTCCACAGAGCATCTCTATCAACTCTATCATATGCCTTCTCCAGATCCATAAATGCTACATACAGATCCATTTGCTTTTCTAAGTATTTCTCACATACATTCTTCAAAGCAAACACCTGATCCACACATCCTCTACCACTTCTGAAACCACACTGCTCTTCCCCAGTCTGATGCTCTGTACATGCCTTCACTTCACCCTCTCAATCAATACCCTCCCATATAATTTACCAGGAATACTCAACAAACTTATACCTCTGTAATTTGAGCACTCACTCTTATCCCCTTTGCCTTTGTACAATGGACTATGCACGCATTCCGCCAATCCTCAGGCACCTCACCATGAGTCATACATACATTAAATAACCTTACCAACCAGTCAACAATACAGTCACCCCCTTTTTTAGTAGATGCCACCGCAATACCATCCAAACCTGCTGCCTTGCCGGCTTTCATCTTCCACAAAGCTTTTACTACCTCTTCTATATATATATATATATATATATATATATATATATATATATATATATATTATCCCTGGGGATAGGGGAGAAAGAATACTTCCCACGTATTCCCTGCGTGTCGTAGAAGGCGACGAAAAGGGGAGGGAGCGGGGGGCTGGAAATCCTCCCCTCTCGTTTTTTTTTTAATTTTTCCTAAAGAAGGAACAGAGAACGAGGCCAGGTGAGGATATTCTCTCAGAGGCCCAGTCCTCTGTTCTTAACGCTACCTTGCTAACGCGGGAAATGGCGAATAGTATGAAAGAAAGAAAGATATATATATATATATATATATATATATATATATATATATATATATATATATATATATATATTTTTGTTTTTTTTGCTTTGTCGGTCTCCCGCGTTTGCGAGGTAGCGCAAGGAAACAGACGAAACAAATGGCCCAACCCACCCCCATACACATGTATATACATACGTCCACACACGCAAATATACATACCTACACAGCTTTCCATGGTTTACCCCAGACGCTTCACATGCCCTGATTCAACCCACTGACAGAACGTCAACCCCGGTATACCACATCGATCCAATTCACTCTATTCCTTGCCCTCCTTTCACCCTCCTGCATGTTCAGGCCCCGATCACACAAAATCTTTTTCACTCCATCTTTCCACCTCCAATTTGGTCTCCCACTTCTCCTCATTCCCTCCACCTCCGACACATATATCCTCTTGGTCAATCTTTCCTCACTCATTCTCTCCATGTGCCCAAACCATTTCAAAACACCCTCTTCTGCTCTCTCAACCACGCTCTTTTTATTTCCACACATCTCTCTTACCCTTACGTTACTTACTCGATCAAACCACCTCACACCACACATTGTCCTCAAACATCTCATTTCCAGCACATCCATCCTCCTGCGCACAACTCTATCCATAGCCCACGCCTCGCGACCATACAACATTGATGGAACCACTATTCCTTCAAACATACCCATTTATGCTTTCCGAGATAATGTTCTCGACTTCCACACATTCTTCAAGGCTCCCAGAATTTTCGCCCCCTCCCCCACCCTATGATCCACCTCTGCTTCCATGGTTCCATCCGCTGCCAGATCCACTCCCAGATATCTAAAACACTTTACTTCCTCCAGTTTTTCTCCATTCAAACTTACCTCCCTACTGACTTGACCCTCAACCCTACTGTACCTAATAACCTTGCTCTTATTCACATTTACTCTTAACTTTCTTCTTTCACACACTTTACCAAACTCAGTCACCAGCTTCTGCAGTTTCTCACATGAATCAGCCACCAGCGCTGTATCATCAGCGAACAACAACTGACTCACTTCCCAAGCTCTCTCATCCACAACAGACTTCATACTTGCCCCTCTTTCCAAAACTCTTGCATTCACCTCCCTAACAACCCCATCCATAAACAAATTAAACAACCATGGAGACATCACACACCCCTGCCGCAAACCTACATTCACTGAGAACCAATCACTTTCCTCTCTTCCTACACGTACACATGCCTTACATCCTCGATAAAAACTTTTCACTGCTTCTAACAACTTGCCTCCCACACCATATATTCTTAATACCTTCCACAGAGCATCTCTATCAACTCTATCATATGCCTTCCCCAGATCCATAAATGCTACATACAAATCCATTTGCTTTTCTAAGTATTTCTCACATACATTCTTCAAAGCAAACACCTGATCCACACATCCTCTACCACTTCTGAAACCACACTGCTCTTCCCCACTACCACTTCTGAAACCACACTGCTCTTCCCCAATCTGATGCTCTGTACATGCCTTCACCCTCTCAGTCAATACCCTCCCATATAATTTACCAGGAATACTCAACAAACTTATACCTCTGTAATTTGAGCACTCACTCTTAACCCCTTTGCCTTTGTACAATGGCACTATGCACGCATTCTGCCAATCCTCAGGCACCTCACCATGAGTCATACATACATTAAATAACCTTACCAACCAGTCAATAATACAGTCACCCCCTTTTTTAATAAATTCCACTGCAATACTATCCAAACCTGCTGCCTTGCCGGCTTTCATCTTCCGCAAAGCTTTTACTACCTCTTCTCTGTTTACCAAATCATTTTCCCTAACCCTCTCACTTTGCACACCACCTCGACCAAAACACCCTATATCTGCCACTCTATCATCAAACACATTCAACAAACCTTCAAAATACTCACTCCATCTCCTCACATCACCACTACTTGTTATCACCTCCCCATTTGCGCCCTTCACTGCAGTTCCCATTTGCTCCCTTGTCTTACGCACTTTATTTACCTCCTTCCAGAACATCTTTTTATATTTTATTTTTATTATACTTTGTCGCTGTCTCCCGCGTTTGCGAGGTAGCGCAAGGAAACAGACGAAACAAATGGCCCAACCCCCCCCCCATACACATGTATATACATACGTCCACACACGCAAATATACATACCTACACAGCTTTCCATGGTTTACCCCAGACGCTTCACATGCCTTGATTCAATCCACTGACAGCACGTCAACCCCGGTATACCACATCGCTCCAATTCACTCTATTCCTTGCCCTCCTTTCACCCTCCTGCATGTTCAGGCCCCGATCACACAAAATCTTTTTCACTCCATCTTTCCACCTCCAATTTGGTCTCCCTCTTCTCCTTGTTCCCTCCACCTCCAACACATATATCCTCTTGGTCAATCTTTCCTCACTCATTCTCTCCATGTGCCCAAACCACTTCAAAACACCCTCTTCTGCTCTCTCAACCACGCTCTTTTTATTTCCACACATCTCTCTTACCCTTACGTTACTCACTCGATCAAACCACCTCACACCACACATTGTCCTCAAACATCTCATTTCCAGCACATCCATCCTCCTGCGCACAACTCTATCCATAGCCCACGCCTCGCAACCATACAATATTGTTGGAACCACTATTCCTTCAAACATACCCATTTTTGCTTTCCGAGATAATGTTCTCAACTTCCACACATTCTTCAAGGCTCCCAGAATTTTCGCCCCCTCCCCCACCCTATGATCCACTTCCGCTTCCATGGTTCCATCCGCTGCCAGATCCACTCCCAGATATCTAAAACACTTTACTTCCTCCAGTTTTTCTCCATTCAAACTTACCTCCCAACTGACTTGACCCTCAACCCTACTGTACCTAATAACCTTGCTCTTATTCACATTTACTCTTAACTTTCTTCTTTCACACACTTTACCAAACTCAGTCACCAGCTTCTGCAGTTTCTCACATGAATCAGCCACCAGCGCTGTATCATCAGCGAACAACAACTGACTCACTTCCCAAGCTCTCTCATCCCCAACAGACTTCATACTTGCCCCTCTTTCCAAAACTCTTGCATTCACCTCCCTAACAACCCCATCCATAAACAAATTAAACAACCATGGAGACATCACACACCCCTGCCGCAAACCTACATTCACTGAGAACCAATCACTTTCCTCTCTTCCTACACGTACACATGCCTTACATCCTCGATAAAAACTTCTCACTGCTTCTAATAACTTTCCTCCCACACCATATATTCTTAATACCTTATTTTGCTTTGTCGCTGTCTCCCGCATTTGTGAGGCAGCGCAAGGAAACAGACAAAAGAAATGGCCCAACCCACCCCCATACACATGTATATACATACACGTCCACACACGCAAATATACATACCCATACATCTCAATGTACACATATATATACACTCACAGACACATACATATATATACATGCACAAAATTCACACTGTCTGCCTTTATTCATTCCCATCGCCACCTCACCACACATGGAATAACATCCCCCTCCCCCCTCATGTGTGTGAGGTAGCACTAGGAAAAGACAACAAAGGCCCCATTCGTTTACACTCAGTCTCTAGCTGTCATGCAATAATGCCCGAACCACAGCTCCCTTTCCACATCCAGGCCCCACACAACTTTCCATGGTTTACCCCAGACGCTTCACATGCCCTGATTCAATCCATTGACAGCACGTCGACCACGGTATACCACATCGATCCAATTCACTCTATTCCTTGCCAGCCTTTCACCCTCCTGCATGTTCAGGCCCCGATCACTCAAAATCTTTTTCACTCCATCTTTCCCCTCCAAATTGGTCTCCCACTTCTCCTCGTTCCCTCCACCTCCAACACATATATCCTCTTGGTCAATCTTTCCTCACTCATTCTCTCCATGTGCCCAAAACCATTTCAAAACACCCTCTTCGGCTCTCTCAAACCACACTCTTTTTATTTCCACATATCTCTCACCCTTACATTACTTACTCGATCAAACACCTCACACCACATATTGTCCTCAAACATCTCATTTCCGCACATCTACCCTCCTGCACACAACTCTATCCATAGCCCCATAGCACCTCCAATTTGGGTCTCCCACTTCTCTTCGTTCCCTCCACCTATGACAACATATCCTCTTTGTCAACCTTTCCTCACTCATTCTCTCCATGTGACCAAACCATTTCCATACACCTTCTTCTGCTCTCTCAACCACACTTTTTCTTATCTTATCTTATATCTTTTTTTTTCATACATATTCACCATTTCCTGCATCAGGAGGTTAGCATTAAGAACAGAGAACTAAGCCTAAGAGGAATATCCTCAATTGGCCCCTTTCTCTGTTCCTTCTTTTGGAAAGTTAAAGATGGGAATGGTGAATATGTATATAAAATATTTATATATATTATATATACTTTATATATATATATATATATATATATATATATATATATATATATTATATATATATATATATTTATATGTAAGTTTGCGGCAGGGGTGTGTGATATCTCCATGGTTGTTTAAGGGGCATGCAAGGAATAGAGTGTAAATGGAACGATGAGGTATTCCGGGGTTGACGTGCCATCACTGGGACTAAACCAGGGCATGTGAAATTATGGAGTAAACCATGGAAAGGTCTGTGGGGCCTGGACTTGGATAGGGAGCTGTGGTTTCGGTGCATTAAACATGAGAGCTAGAGACAAGTGGCCTTTTTTGTCCATTTTCCTGGTACAACCTTGCTGAAGCAGGGTTAGCAATGCTATTTCCTGTGGGGCAGGGTAATGCCAGGAATGAATATGTACATGTGTACATATTCACACGTTTAGGTGCATGGGTTGGCGTTTATGCATATATTTGTATATAAGAGTGGATGGGCCATTCTTCATCTGTTTCCTGGCGCAACCTTGCTGATGCAGGAAACGGCAATCCAGTAAGTTTTCACCAGGAAACAGATGAAGAATGGCCCATCCACTTCTTCTTGGGGCTGTGGTCATGCGCCTGTACCTGCTAAACCTTCAGGTCCATCTGGATCATAAGGTCATGCTCCTGGAGAAGCTCTTGTTCAAAGAGTATTTCGCCAGGGACCTCCTCCACCATCTGCCTCTGGTGGGAAGGATCGTCCATGGGCCCCTGCAACTGCAGGTGCACGATGGCATCGACATGGGCTCCGTGTTTTTCAAAGTGCCGGTGCTGCAGAATGCCCTGACCTTCGTCCACACCTACCACTGGCGCAACCGCTTGACGATGCAGCTGGTCTCCCCGTTCTCGGAGATCTCCATCTGGGTGCTCCTGTGCATCTTGGGCGGGTACTACATGGCTGTTGTGGTATTCATCTTCTCGTTTTCTTTCTGGGTGTGCATGTGGGCGTAGGACCACACCTCCGGTGGCCTCACAATGCTGAAGCTCTGCTGGCAGGAAGATGATCCTACTAGCAGCAACATGTCTTCTGAGGGAACTCGCTGGAGACATCCTCCAGCCACCTTGTAGCCGTCAACCTGCGCCACTCTAGCAACAACACCTGCGGGACCCATCAGGAAGATTGCACCCTCCGGGAGAGTCTTGCACAGATCGCAAAGCCCTCTGTATCCGAGTCTACATCAACTTCTTCCTTCGGCTGGAGTATGATTCGGAGACTTCAGAGGCACGAGGGCTGTTCCTCATCGTCAACACAAACATGCCTCTGTGCCATAAAACTTTGTAAGAACTGTATTCAGAGGCGTGCTCAAGTTGTGGACATTACGTCCTCTGGGCAAGCTGCCTTGGTACAGTACTTACAGGGAACAGTGCACGACTACATGGTGAAATATGGGGTTAAACCAACCGATGAACAACAAACAAATCATCATACCCTTAGCATAAGTGATGGCTAGTGACCCTGGTCTGTTGATTTATTTTCTTTTACTATTGATAAAAGAAAACAAAAAATGGAGCGGAAGGCTGGAAATCCTCCCCTTTCTTTCTTTAATTTTCCAAAAGAGGAACAGAGAAGGGAGCCAAGTGAGGATATTCCCTCAAAGGCTCAGTCCTCTGTTCTTAATGCTACCTCACTAATGCTGGAAATGGTGAATAGTATAAAAAAAAAAAAAAAAAAAAAAAATATATATATATATATATATATATATATATATATATATATATATATATATAATCATTATTTTATGTGTGGTGGGGAGGCGACAAGAATGGATGAAGGCAGCAAGGATGAACATATACATGTGTATATATGTATATGTCTGTGTATGTATATGTTGAAATGTATAGGTATGTATATGTGCATGTGTGGACATTTATGTATATACATATGTATGAGGGTGGGTTGGGCCATTCTTTCTTTTGTTTCCTTGCGCTACCTTGCTAATGCAGGAAATGGCGATTAAGTATAATAAAATATTTTTAATATACTTGATTGCCGTTTCCCACATCAGCGAGGTAGTGCCAGGAAACAAACAAACAAAGAATGGCCCATCCACTCCCATACACACATGTATACCTACATATATCAACATATACACTATACATCCAAACACATACATATTCATACTTGCTTGCCTTCATCCATTGCTGTCACTACCCCTCCCACTTTTTTCTCATGCTTGCATTTGTGAGGTAGCACAGGAACTAATAAAGAAAGGCCTAATTTGCTCGCATCAGTTCTTAAGCTGTCATTGTGAAATGTGCTGAAACCACAGACCCCTGTCCACAAACAAGCCCCATAGACCTTTCCCTGGCTGCTTCAAATGCCCTGGTTCAGTCCAATGTGCACACCTTTCACCGTCCTGTATGTACAAGCACTGAGCACTTAAAATCTTTTCATTGCACCCTTTTATCTACGATTTGGTCTCCCTATTCCTCTTGTCCCCTCCCCTTCTGACACATGCATACAGCATTGCAATCTCTCTTCTCACATTCCTCAGTGTTCCCAGACCCTTCACCAACTCAATGGCTACTCCACTTCCATGGTTCCATTTGCTGTCACGTTAACTCCCAGGTGATTAGTAAACCCTACTTCCTCCAAGTTTTCTCCATTCAAACTCACACCCAACTAACCTGTTTCTCTGCACTGTCAAATTTAATAACTTTCCTTGATTCACATGTACTCACAACTTGATCCTTTAATAGACATTTGGTAACTCCTAGATTCGGACACAAACTTCAAACAGTTTCTCATTTGAATCTGCCACCAGTGCCTTGTCATCAGGAAACAACAAATGGCACACATCCAGGCCCCCCTCATTCCTTAAAGATTGCATCTCACCCCTCTCTCCAGGACTATTGCATTTACCTCCCTCGCCACTCCAAATGTAAAGAAATTATACAGCAATGGGGACATCACACACCCCTGCTGTTGACCCACCTTCACTCGGAACTACTCACCCTCCTCTGTACCCACTTAAACGCCCATCCTGCTTTCTTGATAAGAACTCCTCATTGCTTCTATCAGATGTATTGTACGTCAATTTTGTTGTGGACTTCGAACTCTGTCTTCCTGGTAGTTTGCGTCAATTGTCTTCCTGGAAGTTTGTGTCAATAAAAGAACTGAATTAGATTTCCTCTGACACCATATATTCATAAAACCTTCTGCAAACTTTCTCTTAGCAACCTTACTATATACTTTCTCCAGATTCATACAGATCCTTCTGTTTCTCTTTAAGTATTTCTCAGAAATATTCTTCTGGGCAAAAACTTTAACACATCCTGTACCACCCATGAAACCACATTGTACCTCTGTGTATGCCACCTCTCTCTCATACAACTTACCAGCTACACTTAACCAACTTATATTTCTATAGAAATGTATGTGTGTGTATATATATATATATATATATATTTTATTTATTTATTTTGCTTTGTCGCTGTCTCCTGCGTTTGCGAGGTAGTGCAAGGAAACAGACGAAAGAAAATGGCCCAACCCACCCCCATACACATGTATATACATACATGTCCACACACGCAAATATACATACCTATACATCTCAATGTACACATACATATACACACACAGACACATACATATATACCCATGCACACAATTCACACTGTCTGCCTTTATTCATTCCCATCACCACCTCGCCACACATGGAATACCATCCCTCTCCCCCCTCATGTGTGCTAGGTAGCACTAGGAAAAGACAACAAAGGCCCCATTCGTTCACAATCAGTCTCTAGCTGTCATGCAATAATGCCCGAAACCACAGCTCCCTTTCCACATCCAGGCCCCACACCACTTTCCATGGTTTACCCCAGATGCTTCACATGCCCTGATTCAATCCACTGACAGCACGTCAATCCCCGTATACCACATTGATCCAATTCACTCTATTCCTTGCCCGCCTTTCACCCTCCTGCATGTTCAGGCCCCAATCACTCAAAATCTTTTTCACTCCATCTTTCCACCTCCAATTTGGTCTCCCACTTCTCCTCGTTCCTTCCACCTCCGACACATATATCCTCTTGGTCAATCTTTCCTCACTCATTCTCTCCATGTGCCCAAACCATTTCAAAACACCCTCTTCTGCTCTCTCAACCACGCTCTTTTTATTTCCACACATCTCTCTTACCCTTACATTACTTACTCGATCAAACCACCTCACACCACACATTGTCCTCAAACATCTCATTTCCAGCACATCCACCCTCCTGCGCACAACTCTATCCATAGCCCACGTCTCGCAACCATACAACATTGCTGGAACCACTATTCCTTCAAACATACCCATTTTTGCTTTCCGAGATAATGTTCTCGACTTCCACACATTCTTCAAGGCTCCCAGGATTTTCGCCCCCTCCCCCACCCTATGATTCACTTCCACTTCCATGGTTCCATCCGCTGCCAGATCCACTCCCAGATATCTAAAACACTTTACTTCCTCCAGTTTTGCTCCATTCAAACTTACCTCCCAATTGACTTGACCCTCAACCCTACTGTACCTAATAACCTTGCTCTTATTCACATTTACTCTTAACTTTCTTCTTTCACACACTTTACCAAACTCAGTCACCAGCTTCTGCAGTTTCTCACATGAATCAGCCACCAGCGCTGTATCATCAGCGAACAACAACTGACTCACTTCCCAAGCTCTCTCATCCACAACAGACTTCATACTTGTCCCTCTTTCCAAAACTCTTGCATTCACCTCCCTAACAACCCCATCCATAAACAAATTAAACAACCATGGAGACATCACACACCCCTGCCGCAAACCTACATTCACTGAGAACCAATCACTTTCCTCTCTTCCTACACGTACACATGCCTTACATCCTCGATAAAAACTTTTCACTGCTTCTAACAACTTGCCTCCCACACCATATATTTTTAATACCTTCCACAGAGCATCTCTATCAACTCTATCATATGCCTTCTCCAGATCCATAAATGCTACATACAGATCCATTTGCTTTTCTAAGTATTTCTCACATACATTCTTCAAAGCAAACACCTGATCCACACATCCTCTACCACTTCTGAAACCACACTGCTCTTCCCCAGTCTGATGCTCTGTACATGCCTTCACTTCACCCTCTCAATCAATACCCTCCCATATAATTTACCAGGAATACTCAACAAACTTATACCTCTGTAATTTGAGCACTCACTCTTATCCCCTTTGCCTTTGTACAATGGACTATGCACGCATTCCGCCAATCCTCAGGCACCTCACCATGAGTCATACATACATTAAATAACCTTACCAACCAGTCAACAATACAGTCACCCCCTTTTTTAGTAGATGCCACCGCAATACCATCCAAACCTGCTGCCTTGCCGGCTTTCATCTTCCACAAAGCTTTTACTACCTCTTCTATATATATATATATATATATATTTTTTTTTTTTTTTTTTTTTTTTTTTTTTTTTATACTTTGTCGCTGTCTCCCGTGTTTGCGAGGTAGCGCAAGGAAACAGACGAAAATATATATATATATATATATATATATATATATATATATATATATATATATATATATATATATATATTATCCCTGGGGATAGGGGAGAAAGAATACTTCCCACGTATTCCCTGCGTGTCGTAGAAGGCGACGAAAAGGGGAGGGAGCGGGGGGCTGGAAATCCTCCCCTCTCGTTTTTTTTTTAATTTTTCCTAAAGAAGGAACAGAGAACGAGGCCAGGTGAGGATATTCTCTCAGAGGCCCAGTCCTCTGTTCTTAACGCTACCTTGCTAACGCGGGAAATGGCGAATAGTATGAAAGAAAGAAAGATATATATATATATATATATATATATATATATATATATATATATATATATATATATATATTTTTGTTTTTTTTGCTTTGTCGGTCTCCCGCGTTTGCGAGGTAGCGCAAGGAAACAGACGAAACAAATGGCCCAACCCACCCCCATACACATGTATATACATACGTCCACACACGCAAATATACATACCTACACAGCTTTCCATGGTTTACCCCAGACGCTTCACATGCCCTGATTCAACCCACTGACAGAACGTCAACCCCGGTATACCACATCGATCCAATTCACTCTATTCCTTGCCCTCCTTTCACCCCCCTGCATGTTCAGGCCCCGATCACACAAAATCTTTTTCACTCCATCTTTCCACCTCCAATTTGGTCTCCCACTTCTCCTCATTCCCTCCACCTCCGACACATATATCCTCTTGGTCAATCTTTCCTCACTCATTCTCTCCATGTGCCCAAACCATTTCAAAACACCCTCTTCTGCTCTCTCAACCACGCTCTTTTTATTTCCACACATCTCTCTTACCCTTACGTTACTTACTCGATCAAACCACCTCACACCACACATTGTCCTCAAACATCTCATTTCCAGCACATCCATCCTCCTGCGCACAACTCTATCCATAGCCCACGCCTCGCGACCATACAACATTGATGGAACCACTATTCCTTCAAACATACCCATTTATGCTTTCCGAGATAATGTTCTCGACTTCCACACATTCTTCAAGGCTCCCAGAATTTTCGCCCCCTCCCCCACCCTATGATCCACCTCTGCTTCCATGGTTCCATCCGCTGCCAGATCCACTCCCAGATATCTAAAACACTTTACTTCCTCCAGTTTTTCTCCATTCAAACTTACCTCCCTACTGACTTGACCCTCAACCCTACTGTACCTAATAACCTTGCTCTTATTCACATTTACTCTTAACTTTCTTCTTTCACACACTTTACCAAACTCAGTCACCAGCTTCTGCAGTTTCTCACATGAATCAGCCACCAGCGCTGTATCATCAGCGAACAACAACTGACTCACTTCCCAAGCTCTCTCATCCACAACAGACTTCATACTTGCCCCTCTTTCCAAAACTCTTGCATTCACCTCCCTAACAACCCCATCCATAAACAAATTAAACAACCATGGAGACATCACACACCCCTGCCGCAAACCTACATTCACTGAGAACCAATCACTTTCCTCTCTTCCTACACGTACACATGCCTTACATCCTCGATAAAAACTTTTCACTGCTTCTAACAACTTGCCTCCCACACCATATATTCTTAATACCTTCCACAGAGCATCTCTATCAACTCTATCATATGCCTTCCCCAGATCCATAAATGCTACATACAAATCCATTTGCTTTTCTAAGTATTTCTCACATACATTCTTCAAAGCAAACACCTGATCCACACATCCTCTACCACTTCTGAAACCACACTGCTCTTCCCCAATCTGATGCTCTGTACATGCCTTCACCCTCTCAGTCAATACCCTCCCATATAATTTACCAGGAATACTCAACAAACTTATACCTCTGCAATTTGAGCACTCACTCTTAACCCCTTTGCCTTTGTACAATGGCACTATGCACGCATTCTGCCAATCCTCAGGCACCTCACCATGAGTCATACATACATTAAATAACCTTACCAACCAGTCAATAATACAGTCACCCCCTTTTTTAATAAATTCCACTGCAATACTATCCAAACCTGCTGCCTTGCCGGCTTTCATCTTCCGCAAAGCTTTTACTACCTCTTCTCTGTTTACCAAATCATTTTCCCTAACCCTCTCACTTTGCACACCACCTCGACCAAAACACCCTATATCTGCCACTCTATCATCAAACACATTCAACAAACCTTCAAAATACTCACTCCATCTCCTCACATCACCACTACTTGTTATCACCTCCCCATTTGCGCCCTTCACTGCAGTTCCCATTTGCTCCCTTGTCTTACGCACTTTATTTACCTCCTTCCAGAACATCTTTTTATATTTTATTTTTATTATACTTTGTCGCTGTCTCCCGCGTTTGCAAGGTAGCGCAAGGAAACAGACGAAAGAAATGGCCCAACCCCCCCCCCATACACATGTATATACATACGTCCACACACGCAAATATACATACCTACACAGCTTTCCATGGTTTACCCCAGACGCTTCACATGCCTTGATTCAATCCACTGACAGCACGTCAACCCCGGTATACCACATCGCTCCAATTCACTCTATTCCTTGCCCTCCTTTCACCCTCCTGCATGTTCAGGCCCCGATCACACAAAATCTTTTTCACTCCATCTTTCCACCTCCAATTTGGTCTCCCTCTTCTCCTTGTTCCCTCCACCTCCAACACATATATCCTCTTGGTCAATCTTTCCTCACTCATTCTCTCCATGTGCCCAAACCACTTCAAAACACCCTCTTCTGCTCTCTCAACCACGCTCTTTTTATTTCCACACATCTCTCTTACCCTTACGTTACTCACTCGATCAAACCACCTCACACCACACATTGTCCTCAAACATCTCATTTCCAGCACATCCATCCTCCTGCGCACAACTCTATCCATAGCCCACGCCTCGCAACCATACAATATTGTTGGAACCACTATTCCTTCAAACATACCCATTTTTGCTTTCCGAGATAATGTTCTCAACTTCCACACATTCTTCAAGGCTCCCAGAATTTTCGCCCCCTCCCCCACCCTATGATCCACTTCCGCTTCCATGGTTCCATCCGCTGCCAGATCCACTCCCAGATATCTAAAACACTTTACTTCCTCCAGTTTTTCTCCATTCAAACTTACCTCCCAACTGACTTGACCCTCAACCCTACTGTACCTAATAACCTTGCTCTTATTCACATTTACTCTTAACTTTCTTCTTTCACACACTTTACCAAACTCAGTCACCAGCTTCTGCAGTTTCTCACATGAATCAGCCACCAGCGCTGTATCATCAGCGAACAACAACTGACTCACTTCCCAAGCTCTCTCATCCCCAACAGACTTCATACTTGCCCCTCTTTCCAAAACTCTTGCATTCACCTCCCTAACAACCCCATCCATAAACAAATTAAACAACCATGGAGACATCACACACCCCTGCCGCAAACCTACATTCACTGAGAACCAATCACTTTCCTCTCTTCCTACACGTACACATGCCTTACATCCTCGATAAAAACTTCTCACTGCTTCTAATAACTTTCCTCCCACACCATATATTCTTAATACCTTATTTTGCTTTGTCGCTGTCTCCCGCATTTGTGAGGCAGCGCAAGGAAACAGACAAAAGAAATGGCCCAACCCACCCCCATACACATGTATATACATACACGTCCACACACGCAAATATACATACCCATACATCTCAATGTACACATATATATACACTCACAGACACATACATATATATACATGCACAAAATTCACACTGTCTGCCTTTATTCATTCCCATCGCCACCTCACCACACATGGAATAACATCCCCCTCCCCCCTCATGTGTGCGAGGTAGCACTAGGAAAAGACAACAAAGGCCCCATTCGTTTACACTCAGTCTCTAGCTGTCATGCAATAATGCCCGAACCACAGCTCCCTTTCCACATCCAGGCCCCACACAACTTTCCATGGTTTACCCCAGA